>NC_142025.1:70742365-70899587 GCF_049901735.1 Notechis scutatus
ACTTCCTGACAGTGAGAACAATTAACCAGTGGAACTGCCTGTCTCCAGAAGTTCTGGGGGGTCAATCACTGGAAGTTTTTAAGAAAAGACTGGCCAGCCATTTCTCTGAAATGGTATAGGGTTCCCCCCAAGGTCCCTTCTAAGTGTTATTCTGTTACTCTGACACCTTTCCCAGGACCTCTACTCAAAGTTTGCCATCCTCAGTTTTCCTGCCTGAGCAGGGGGTTGAATTATAAGACCTCCAAAGTCCCTTTCAACTCTGTTAAACATATATGCATTTATGCTCTGGACTATAGACACTGAATGTATACCCTGAAAAATAAGTGGTAAACCTAGGCAAAAGAAAGGCAGTAAAATCACTCTAGGTATAGGGGACAGTGTAAAATATTAATATACGATAAATAATGGAACAATTAAAAATGGCACAGAGTTTTCTCCCCCCCCCCTCTTTCTTTCCTATTTCTTTTTTTTTCTTTCTTCCTATTTCTCTTTCTTTTTTCTTTTTTTCTTTCTCTCCCTTCCTCTTTCTTTCTTTCTCTTTCTTTCTTGCTTTCTTTTCTTGTCTCTTTCTCTCATACATACTCACACACCACACACTCTCTCCCCCTTCCTTTCTATTTCTTTTTATTTATTTATTTCTCTTTCTTTCTTCCTCTTTCTTTCTTTTGTCTCTTTCTTTCTCTCCTTTCCTTTCTTTCTTTCTTCCTTCCTTTCTTTCTTCTCTCTCTCTCTCTCTCTCTCTCACACACACACACACACACACACATACACACCACTCGGGAGGGCAGTGGAGGCACTGTTACATGAGGCAGATGGGTCCCTGCCCTCCCGATCAGAGCACTCCGCCGCTGCTCGCTTCTCCCAGGGGACGACATCAGGGGTGGGATATGACAGGGTTAACTACCAGTTCGGGATTTACGAGCTTCCCTGCCCGCTGTGAGCTGAGCGCCTGTAAATAGTCATTAGCATGCTGCGCTGAGAAGCAGCCTTTGAAACAGCCCTCTTTTCTTGTCTTTTTAACTGCAGCTGTGCCTCGTTCGGAAGTTGAAAAATCAGGAACTAAAGATCAGGTAAGAGCTTGGGTGGGCGGGTGGGCAAAAACATCAGCAGACATAGAACCAATTCTATGTCTGCTACTCTTCAGAGCTACCGGTTCTACAGAGGTGGACAGAACTGGTAGAAACCCACCCCTGGACGAAATATTTCATGTTTCCTCCCTTCACAAAAAGCCAAATGCCACTTTCTCCTTCAGCCACAGCGGGACCCCACAGCGCGGTTCCCTTCCTCAATTGAGAGGAGAGCCTACCGTTGTCTGCAGCCCCGCTGACTCCCGGAAAACGGGGCATTCTGATCCAGCACAGGAAGCCGGGAAAGCCAGTAACCTCAAGGAGCTAAAACCTCATGCATGCCAATCACAGCAGACGCCACAAGGGCCATGCAAATGTCCCCAGTGTCGCAGCAATCCAGACTTGGGACACTGAGGCTACGCACACCTCGCATCAGGTCCAGCCCTCGGCGGCAAGATAGAAACAGGGATGGGGGGATGGGAAGAATAGTCTCTATATGACGTACTTGGTGCCGCGGCTCTTTTCACCTCCGGGACATGCGCTGAAGATGCAGGATGGGGAAAGGAGGAAAAGAGGTGTGAGAAAACCCAGGAAAACAAGTGGGGGGACCCACCACTGATCGTTCAAGAATGGTCGTTTTGCACTGCTACGGCGCAATCCAGGCTACAACGGAAACACAAGACATGTCTCAACACTTAGTTCAGTGTCCAGTCTCCCCCTCCAGACGCCCCCAGACAGTGTAATGTGTATTCTTTCATACTACAATATTAATTAAAGTCCTCTGGACTAAGCAGGTTACATCTCTAAATTTCATCTACTGCCACTGTAACAATAATACCACTATAACAAATGCATATGTCATTTAATCAGTTTCCATTTCTGACTGCAGATAAAAATGAAATGTAAATATTCATTGCATGTGTATTAAGACATCTGCAGGTTTTTTTTTAAAGGGACATAGTGTCTGCAAGTGTACAATTGAAGCCCCATTTCTTTTTCATGTGTAACAATTAAACATATTTATAGTGATACAGCACGTATTAAACTTATAGAACATAGAAAAAAGGACACAGTTTCAATCATGGAGGCCCTTCTTGAGTTTTTTTACATTCTACATACCCACTGCAGATACCTGATGTGTATAAACTACAGATGGCACCGATGTACTCAAGATGGCACCGACGTACTTAAGATGGCACTGTACTAAAGATGTACTTAAGATGGCACCGACAACGGCTGCCTGGGTGAAATGCTCTCTGATGGTTTCTTTATTATTATCTGCAATTCACTACGGATTTCATACTCACAAGAACATCTGCTAAGAATTAAGCAATGTTTCCTTAAGGAGCAGCTTTCTGATTTCTCACCCCCACCTGTCTTTGCAAACGCAGAGGAGATTCTAACCAATTCCCCGGTGCTATGGATTATAACAAAGAAAGCAAAGAAGCGACCATGCCGGAAGAGGAGACGAGGTAAACAAGTGGGAATTTTAAACAGACTAAGGAATAGGAAAAAAACTCCTCTTCCTTCAATCTTTCTGACTGATTTACGCTCACTGGCTAACAAGATGGATGAAATTCATCTCTTAAATAGATGGAATTCTGATTTTTATAATTCAGCTGTTCTTTCTTTTACTGAAACCTGGCTTAATCCACAAATTCATGGGGACAATACCATATACATCCCAAGATTTCAGACATTTAGATCAGACAGAATTAAAGAGACATCAGGTAAAACAAAGGGTGGAGGATTATGTGTATATATCAACAACAGCTGGTCTCAGGATATAACTATAATATATAAGTTTTGTGATGAAAATTTAGAGTCCTTACACATCAACTGCAAGCCATTTTACTCTCCACGTGAGTTCTCATTTCTCCTAATAGTTATGTATGTTCCTCCACAAGCCTGTGTAAACAAGGCATTACGAACTCTTGCTGATCAAATTATGGAGGCTGAAGCCAAACACCCAGGTTCACTTCGCATCATTTTAGGAGATTTCAATCAAGCAAATTTAAGGAAAGAGCTCCCAAAATATTTCCAGCATGTCAATTGTCCCACCAGAGGCAAAAATACTTTAGACCACTGCTACACAACAGTAAAAGATGCTTATAGGTCTTTACCACGAGTAGCTGTGGGACACTCTGATCACTGCATGATTCACCTTGTACCTGCCTACAGACAAGGACTTAAAACCATTAAACCAACAATTAAATCAATGAGGACTTGGCCTGATGAGGCAAAGCTGAAACTCCAGGCCTGCCTTGATTGCACAGATTGAAATGTTTTTGAAGATGCCTCTGCAGACCTAGATGAGCTCACAGATACTGTAACATCATATGTTAGCTTCTGCGAAGACTTATGTGTACCAACAAAGAATCTGCAAATATATACTAACAATAAACCTTAGTTCACAGCTAAACTTAAACAGCTATGTCATTCCAAAGAGGAAGCCTACAGAAAAGGTGACAGAATGCTATACAACCAGGCCAGAAACTTATTAACAAGAGAGATCAGAGCAGTAAAAAGAAGTTCCTCTGAAAAGTTAAAGAATCAGTTCTCAACAAATGAACCAGCAAACATGTGGAAAACTCTTAAAAACATCACTGGCTTCAGCAAACCTCCTTCCCAGGCAGAAGGAAATCAACAACTAGCAGATGACCTGAATGTGTTTTACTTCAGGTTTGAAAAGGAACTACAGCCACCTATCTCCACAACCCCCATCTCAAACACACCAACAACAGCCAAGCCTCCTACAACTGGCTTCAATCCATTGGACTCACAACCTCTGGTGATTACAGAAAAGAAGTGCAAGATCTATTACACAGACAAAAGCTAGGAAAAGCACCAGGGCCAGACAAGATAACTCCTTGCTTAAAAGTCTGTGCTGACCAATTGGTCCCCATCTTCACCCAAATCTTCAATAGATCACTAGAGATGTGCTATGTTCCCTCCTGCTTCAAACGTTCTACCATCATCCCAGTGCCAAAGAAGCCCTCCATCAAGGAATCGAATGACTACAGACCAGTTGCTCTAACATGTAGTTATGAAAATCTTTGAAAGGCTTGTGCTGTCCCACCTGGAAACCATCACGTATCCACTATTAGATCCCATGCAGTTTGCATACTGAGCAAATAGATCGACAGATGATGCTGTTAACATGGCTCTGCATTACATCCTACAACACCTTGAATCTCCAAATACCTACGCAAGGGTCCTCTTTATAGACTTCAGTTCAGCATTCAATACCATCATTCCAGACACTCTTCTAAGTAAATTAAACCAACTAGTGGTACCTGATCACGCTTGTAAGTGGATCATAAGCTTCCTAACAGACAAGAAGCAGCAGGTGAAGCTAGGCAGAATCACATCCAATACCTGTAAATCAGCACAAGGCTGTGTGCTCTCTCCACTTCTCTCTCTATACCAATGACTGCACCTCAAAGGATCCATCTGTTAAAATACAGAAGTCTGCAGATGACACAATAGTGATGGGTCTCATTCGAGACAACAATGAATCTGCATACAGACAGGAGGTTATACAACTTGCCTCGTGGTGTAACTGAAACAATCTGGAACTGAACACACTTAAAACCGTAGAAATGGTGGTAGACTTTAGAAGAAACTCTCCCATACTACCACCTCTTATAATACTAGACAACACAGTATCAACAATAGAGACCTTCAAATTTCTAGGTTCTACTATATCACATGACCTAAAATGGACACCTAACATCAAAAATGTCATCAAAAAAGCACAACAAAGAATGTTCTTTCTGCGCCAACTCAGAAATCTCAAACAGCCCAAGGAGCTGCTGATACAATTCTACAGAGGAATTACTGAGTCTGTCATCTGCACCTCTATAACTGTCTGGTTTGGTTCTGCAACCCAACAGGACAGATACAGACTTCAGAGGATAATTAGGACTGCAGAAAAAACAATTACTACCCACCTGCCTTCAATCGAGGACCTGTATACTGCACGAGTCAAAAAGAGAGCTGTGAAAATATTTATAGACCCCTCACATCCCGGACATAAACTGTTTAAACTCCTTCCCTCAAAACAACGCTATAGAGCACTGCACACCCGAACAACTATTTTGAGTTTGGTGTGCAAGGAAGGAGAGGCAGAGGCTGGTGGAAGAGTTTAACAGGCTTTATTGGCCACAATGTAACCCAGCCCAGCGTACCGCCGCTAACTCGGCAGCCGGCTGACAGGCGACAGCTGAGCCTGTTTGACAGCTCCCTTTTATAGCGAGCTGACAAGAGGGCTCAGCCAATCAGCAATGGCTCTGGTTCCCTCTTCAGCAGTGGACCAGAGTGAAGACTGTTGCTGGATATAACACTCCTCCCCCCTGGAATTGAGCATGCATAGCGCTCCAGGTAGGCGGGGCGATGCCTCACTCTCTCGGATCTTCTTAGTCTGGCCGGAATCACCGACGGGGGATGATCGGCTGCGGTGCTGGCATCTTCCACCGGGGCCGATGTCAGCTCTCTCCTCTGGGAGGCCTCCGTGGGTGACTGGTTGGTTCCACTGGGCAGCAGGCAAGCTTCAGCCACTGGTGGTGCATCTGGCTCTGGTAAGTCCCTTGCACGCGACTGCTGTTCGGGTGTTGGCCTGTCATCCTCGGTTAGTTCTTCGATCCCCGTGGCCTTGGCATCGTCTTGGGGTGGACCTGCAGGAGTACTCCAACAACTCCTTAGCTGGTCCACGTGTCAGTGCCATAGTCTCCCATCGGCCATCCGCACCCTATAGGACTTTGGGCCTGTTATTTTCTCTACCCAGCCTGGCAGCCATAGGGGATTTCCCACATAGTTGTGGGCATAGACCAGGTCCCTTAGTCTAAATTCCCGTGTCTTGCTATTGGAATCCAGAGGTGTGCTAGAAGCATAGGCTGGGTGGAGTCTGTTCAGGGTCGTTCTCAACCTCCTGCCCATTAGTAGTTCAGCTGGGGATAGGTTAGTCTGAGCATTTGGGGTGGAGTGCTGCGTTAGATGGTATAAGGCAATTTTAGAAAACCAATTCCCCCCAGTCATCCTCCCCAGGGCTTCCTTGGCTGACCTCACAGCTCTCTCAGCCCTCCCATTAGCAGCAGGGTGGAAAGGAGAGATTAAGACATGCCTGATTCCCCTTTGGGCCAGGAATAGTTCGAAAGGAGAGGAGGTAAACTGTGGGCCATTGTCAGATACCAGGGTGTCAGGATAACCATGGGTCCCAAACAGAGCATCCAGAACTCCAGACACTTCCTCAGTTGTGGTGAACCTGAGGAGGGCTAGCTCAACCCATTTTGAGTAGGAGTCCACTACCACTAAAAAGGTTTTTCCCTGCACCAGGCCTGCTATGTCAGTGTGGACTCTAGACCATGGAGACTTTGAGTCTTCTCATTCGCTGGTGGCAGCAGCAAGAGGAGCAGGTCTTGATAACTGACATGCCTGACAGCCCTGCACCTTCCTGGCGACTGCCTCATCGAGACCTCGCCACCAGACATAACTTCGTGCCAGAGCCTTAATCCTAGTGATGCCTGGGTGCCCTTCATGTAATACAGCAATAATTCGGGGCCTCAGGTCTCAAGGAATGACCACCCTGTTTCCCCACAACACGCAGCGTTTCAGTACACTCAGTTCCAGGTGATGTGCTTTGAAAGGGCGGAGATCCACCGGGACAGGGTCTCTGGCCCACCCCCTTCTGACCCAGTCCAAAACTTTATTCAGTTGAGGGTCTTTGGAGGAGAAATGGGCAATGTCATTGGCATTCAAAGGCAATTGCAGATCTTCAATTAGGAAAGTGACTGTTGTAGGTGCAGGGTCATCAGCCAAAATGGGTAAGGGGCATCTGCTTAAAGCATCAGCGTGGGCTACTTGCTTTCCCGGTCTGTAAAGCAATTTGAAATTATAACCAGACCAAAAAATAGTCCATCTTGTCATTCTAGGTGACATAATTTGGGGGCTGGGTTTGTCACTAGCCGGTATACCTAGGAGAGGCTTGTGGTCAGTAATGAGTTCGAAATGGTGGCTGTATAAGTACTTGTGGAATTTTTTGACTGAAGCCACAGCAGCAAGGGCCTCCTTGTCAATTTGTGCATAGTTTCGTTCTGTTTTAGACAGTGTTCTGGAAAAATAAGCAATAGGGGCTTCTTGGCCTAAGACTGCCCCAATGCTGAAAGGAGAGGCATCACAAATGAGTACTAAAGGAAAGGCTGTGTTAAATTGCATTAATACAGAATCTGAAGTGAGTAGGGCTTTAACAGCCTTGAAAGAGGCCTGTTCAATTGGTCCCCAAGTCCAAGTAGTGGTAGCGTCCAAAAGCCTATGTAATGGTTCAGCTATAGTGGCCTTGTGAAGTAAGAATGAGTTGTAAACGTTAAGTAAGCCTAAAAAGGCTTGCAGCTCTGTCTTATTTGTAGGAGCTGGAGCATCCTGGATGGCTTTAACTTTGGATTCAATGGGGTGAATCCCTGCAGAATCAATATGATAGCCTAAAAAGTCGATTTGGGAGGTGGCAAAAATGCATTTTTTCCTGTTTAGTTTGAGTCCAGTATCTTTAAAACATTGCAGAACTCCCTGTAAGCGTTGCAAATGTTCTTGTGCACTATCTGAGGCGAAGAGAATGTCATCAAAATAGGGGATGACTCCTGGTATATTGTAAAGTAAGCACTCCATTATTGATTGGAAAATGCCAGGGGCCACACTAACTCCAAATTGGAGATGTTTACATTTAAAAGCGCCCCTGTGCATTATGATGGTTTGCGCTTCTGCTGTCTGGTCATCTACAGGGAACTGTTGGTAAGCCTGTGTCATGTCAAGCTTTGTAAAAATGGAGCTTTTGCCCAAGGCGTGTAGTAGGTGTTGAATGATGTGCACTGGGTACGCGTTGGGCTGTAGACCTTTGTTTATGGTCGATTTATAGTCCAAACAAAGGCGAATTGAACCATCTTGTTTCAGAAGTATTACAATGGGTGTTTCCCATTTGGAGAAATCAATGGGTTCTAGAACTCCTTGGGCTTATGGTTTGTCCAGCTGGGCATCCACTTTTGCATGTAGGGCTAATGAGATTCTCCACAGCTTGAGCCTTATTGGAGCCACCTGTGGGTCTAAATTTAGGGTAATGGGTGTGCCATTATAGCAGCCAAGCTTATCGTTGAAAACTTCTGAAAAGTTTGTAAGTAGTTGTTCTAAATTGGAAGTATTGATGGAATTTATGCCAGTTACTTGCAACCCTAGGGAATTGAACCAATCTAGCCCTAATAAGCTTGGCAGACACCCATTAACTATTACCAGAGGTAAAAGTCCATTAAAATGATGAAACTGAATGTGGAACTTGCCTGTCCCGATGACTGGAATAGTCTGGCCCTGGTAGTCCCTCAAGGCCAACTTGCAGGGTGTCAGCTGTTGCTTGGTGATGTCTGGAACCAGCTGCTTCAAAGTGTCCCAGGACAGGATGGAGAGGGAGGAGCCAGTGTCCACCTCCATGTGGCATGGCTTCCCTCCTAAAAGAAGATCAACATTAATCTTATTAATATTAAAGCATTGTGGTAGTGACTCAGCTCTGGGATATGCTTTGGTAACTGCAAAGCAATCCTCTTTGGATCTGAAAGCTTTTGCCTGTGTTTGGTTGGGGGGTGGCTGATTCAAATTTCTGGCAGCTTGGCAAATTCTTGCCAAGTGCCCCTTCCTCTGGCATTTCAGGCAGATCATGTTTCTGAAGTGACATGTTTGGATGGTTTCCCCCACAGCTGAGGCAGATGACTTGTAACATGCTTGGTCTTCTCTCAGCTGGGTTGCCGTTTCTTTGTGATGTCAGAGGCATTCTTAGATGGTTCACTTCTTCTTCCCCCTCGAAGTACTCAGCTTCAAACGTGTCTTCGTAGTGGACTGCTGCGTTTGCTTTGACACCTGGGAGGCTGCCTGAGTTTTGGAGTTCAGCCGTGGATAGATTTGACAGTTCCGCAGCTTGAGCTTCTTCGATCGTTTGCTTCAGGTTAAGGTCTGCTTTTGCTAAGAAGCGCCTCTGTAGTCGGAGGTCTCTTACCCCACAGACCAGCTGATCCAGTAGCATGTCATTGAGTTGGTCTCTGAATCCGCAATGAAGGGCAGCCGATCTGAGTGCGGCCATGTACTCACTGACGGATTCTCCCTCCACGTGGGCTCTCCTCCAAAACGCATGGCGGTGGGCGATCCAGGGTGGTCTGGGAGCATAGTGATTGCTGAGGACCTCCTGCAGCTCTTCCCAGGTTACAGCTTTCACCATTTGTGGAGCCAGTAGGGCAATGGTGGTGTCGAAAACCGTAGCTCCGCAGAAGCTTAAGAAATAAGCTTTCGTTCTGTTTGCTGGGATATCTGTCAGGTTGGCAGCATCCATCACGAACCCGAAACAATTGATATATGATGTCAATGTTTCTAAAGCCGGATGGAACGCTGGGAAGTTGGGAGGTGCCGCCGCCATCTGGGGTTAGCTTAGTGGCAGCCTTGTTAACATTATTAGTGCTTTAGCTCTGTGACTCTTCAGCTCTCTTTGTTACCTCAGAAAACACCTCACTTCACTAACATCCCATCCTCATCGCCAGTTTTGGGTTTGGCACACAAGGAAGGAGAGGCAGAAGCTGGTGGAAGAGGTTAACAGGCTTTATTGGCCATAATGTAACCCAGCCCAGCGTACCGCCACTAACTCGGCAGCCGGCTGACAGGCGACAGCTGAGCCTGTTTGACAGATCCCTTTTATAGCGAGCTGTCAAGAGGGCTCAGCCAATCAGCGATGACTCTGGTTCCCGCTTCAGCAGCGGACCAAAGTGAAGACTGTCACTGGATATAACAAACTAGACACAAGAACAGTTTTTCCCCGAAAGCCGTCACTCTGCTAAACAAATAATTCCCTCAACACTGTTCAACTATTTACAAAGTGTGCACTACTATTACTGTTAATCTTCTCATCACTCCTTATCACCCATCCCCTCCCACTTGTGATTGTAGGACTGTAACTTTGTCGCTTGTATCCTTACAATTTATATTGACTGTTTCCGAGTATGATTTGATTGTTGATTGTACCCTATAACTATCATTAAGTGTTGTACGTTATGATTCTTGATTCTTAATGAATGTATCTTTTCTTTATGTATACTGAGAGAATTTACACCAAGACAAATTCCTCATGTGTCCAATCACACTTGGCCAATAAAGTATTCTATTCTATTCTAAACTTACACATTCCCTACAAATAATATAATTTAAAATTGGTCTTGACTGGTAATACAGAAAGCATTAAGTTTTCAGTCAAGCAAAACATGTTTGCTTTCTTAAATTGCCTGGATGTGATCTGGAAGTGTAGAAAGTGAACAAAAATATAAAACATGCCAAGAACTGCAATTTAGAGAACAAGACAGTTTATTGTTAATCTGTGGCGACTGCTCAACTATGCTCAAAAACAAAATGCAGTAAAAGCAATAAAGAAGACAAAACTGCTTCCATGACTGGGTTTTTAGATCACCGATAATATGGAAAAAACCAACCAGGAAAAAAGCAGAATGAATGAAAATAATAAATATTTTAATTAAGTGGTATTAAAATCCATAGCCAGTCTAAAAAAACCCATTCCCATTATAAAACTGAAAGTAGATACCCAAGGACCTCTGTACTGAGTCTTTGCATATCACTGACAGTAGCAGTAACCTGTTCCCAGAAGTCTTCTCTAGCAGAGTTACAGTAAAGTGGGACACAGATTTTCTGTGAAAATCCCTTATCTTGGCATTCACTGATACTTCTTCTTGAATCTGTCACATATGTCTTTGAAGACGTTAAGTCTATGATGGATCTGACCTCCTTGAACTTAGATTCTTTTTATGTCTTTCTTTATTTTCTTCTTTGTTACTTTCTTTCACTGTAATGTACACCACATGAAACAAAGGGAGTTCTTACCACTGTCCCTAACTATTTGAAAGCAGATAGGAGAGGGGAAAACAATGTTAAGGATTATATTCCATCTGCAATGTGAAATTTTCCTCCAGAGAAACCTCTTATATTTTACAGTTATAACTAGAGAGCTTTTACATGAAGACAACCTAAAAAATTGGAGAATCAATATAGTTGGAAGCCAAAAAAAAAAAAAAAAAGGCAGCATGTCAAAGATAAGTTTTAAGTACTCATACTACAGATATATATTAAAAATCACATTAAAAGATAAATAACCACAAAGCAACATGCCACATGGCCTTCATTAAACAATTACAACCACATGTCTTTATTAAAATATGATATGCCAAAGTTTATTTTAAATACAAAATAACAGGAATGAATTTAAATTAAAATTAGACAGAAAGGCTAGGTCATAAATAAATATATCCTGGTTTTGTATCTTACTAGCAAGTGACAGTTATAAGGACATACATACATACATACATACATACATACATACATACATACATACATACATACTGCATACTTAAGTACCCATATATAACATTAGTGTAGAAAGTTCATATGCCAATTATTCCCCTGCCCACAATAACTATTAAACTAGAACCAGAAGCAAACATGTTGACATAAAATATTGTAATGTCAGAGAAGCAATGAAAAAAATGTAACAGACTTAATTTATTTTCCATTGGATGTCCTCATGATAAAGTCATTGGTATACAGAAACACAAGGATCTTATGAAACAATTTGGTTTAAATGATGTTATAAATTGGAGGGGTGTTAAGATATTTAAAATTTAATAGCAGGATCAGTGAAGCATTGGATAATGAATAAGAATACACAGTTATATTAAACAAACAAGGGAAAATGGAAATAAGGATAAATGTATACATAGCTATGTATATATGTAAAGTAATATAATTAAATAAACATTGTATTATAATTGTAATGATAACATAAAAAGTAAGGATTTAAGAAATAAGTTATAGATTTACTTGTAACAAATGACTTTAATTGACACTAATAGAAATGTACACTACTATGAAAATGTGGCAAAAATGTGAGAACGTTTCTCTTTTTTTAAAAAAAAAATTTAAACTCTCAATAAACATTATTTTTTAAAAAAAGAATACACAGTTATAGCTAGTTGATTGAAGAGAGCTGACCACTGCATGAGGAAATCTGAGCTGTGATTGGGTGACAGTGTATCTTTCTCCTTTGTATATGAAATATGTGTTGGTTAAGCAGTGTTCTGCTAGTTCCATGAGGTGTTTAGCTGGTTGGTATTTATTTTTGATGATTTCAAGAGTTTCTTTTATCGGGACTTGAGTGAATAGTGAAACCACGTCGAAACTTACAAGCAGATCTTCTTGTTCCACGTGTAGATCTTTGATCATTTCCAAGAAGTGGTATGAGTTTTGTACATGTGAAGCTGCTGTTTCAGCATGGGGCTGTAGCTGTTTTGCTAAGTGTTTAACTAGGTTTCGTAGTGGTGGTCCTCTGGAGCTGACTATGGGTCTGAGAGGTATGCCTTCTTTGTGTATTTTTGGGAGGCCGAATAGTTTGGGGCATCTGGAAGATTTTTCTCTTGGGATGATGGTCTGTTGGATCTCTTTGCTCATGTGGCTAGTTATAATTTTCTTCTTGGTTATTTTTTCCAGATATGTGGTTGAGTCTGTGTTTATGGGTTTGTATGTGGAGTCTTGGAGTAGGTCTGTCAATTTTGTTTCATAGTCTTTTCTATCCATTACTATTTGTCTGCTGGAAGTATGATTATGCTGCTATCCTTTTTTAGGGCTTGCAGGGCTTTTAGTTCTTCTTTGTGCAAGTTGCTTTTGGGTAGTTTGTTTGTGCATAGGATGTTAGTAACTTGGTGTCTTATTCTATCAGTTTCATCTGTATTTAATTTAGTTAGGCTGGATTCTACTGCATATATGATGGATTCTGTGGGGATTATTTTGGGTGCTATAGCATAATTGAATCCTTTGGTTAGGACATCTGGTTTCTGTTTTGGTGAGTTCTCTGTTGGAAACGTTATATATTAATTGTTTCAGGTGTTGTTGTAAGTTGTTGGGGGCTTTCTTGTCATGTTCATTTAAAACTGAAACAACTGTAAAAATCTGACTCACAGACGAACACAATACAGAAGCCTGATGATGGCAGATGAGATTCTGCCGAA
The DNA here is from genome assembly GCF_049901735.1 of Notechis scutatus. Lineage (NCBI taxonomy): Eukaryota > Metazoa > Chordata > Lepidosauria > Squamata > Elapidae > Notechis > Notechis scutatus. The sequence goes on from NC_142025.1 coordinate 70,755,519, forward strand.
ACGTTGCTACAACTTTAAAAGCACAACTATAATGACGTGGGAAAATACCCGAACAAAGCTGAATACCATATATACGTATATACGTATATACGTATATACGTATATACGTATACACACACACACACACACACACACACACACACACACACACACACATATATATAAAATTTTCACGGGTATTTATATGTATGGTATTCAGCTTTGTTAGGGTATTTTCTGGAAGCCTGCACTCTCAAACAAAAAAATCTCCACACCACAAGCCAGCCAAACACCTGGGCACAAACAGATCCCCCCTGATACCTCCAGCTCAAACACACCCAACCAGGCACCCAGATGAAACCTAGCTTCCTAATAAATGATAGCCGTCCGTTTACTCGGAGCCAAGCCGTACTAAAAGCCTCCAATACAGGAAACACAATGTTGCCAGCCAATCAAGACAAAAAAAGCTACAAAACAGACAGAAGATATTAGAAACACCAATCAAGCAGAACACAGCAAACTCCAAGACCAATAAACACAGACCAAGACTCCCACCAATCAGGATGAAGAAAACCAATTCTGGCACAGCGTAGGCTAGCACAAAATTTAAAACAGAAACGGCTGTGAAAGTCCTGACTCACAGACAGAACACTATACAGAAGCCTGATGATGGCAGATGAGATTGTGCGAAGCGTTGCTACACTTTAAAAGCACAACAATAATGACGTGGGAAAATCAACAAAGCTGAATACCATACATATAAATACCCCACGAAAACTTAAGAATATATATATATATATATATATATATATATATATATATATATATATATATATATATATATATATATATATATATATATATATATGTTTTCTTAAGTTTTCACGGGTACTTACATGTATGGTATTCAGCTTTGTTCAGGTATTTTCCCACGTCATTATAGTTGTGCTTTTAAAGTTGTAGCAACGTTTCGCACAATCTCATCTGCCATCATCAGGCTTCTGTATTGTGTCCGTCTGTGAGTCAGACTTTTACAGTGGTTTCAGATTTAAATTTGGGGCAGCCTATTGCTGTGCCAGAATGGTTTTTTTCTTCATCCTGATTGGTTGGGAGTCTTGGTCTGTGTTTATTGGTCTCGGAGTTTGCTGTGTTCTGCTTGATTGGTGTCTCTAATATCTTCTGTCTGTTTTTTGGCTCTTTTTGTATCTTGATTGGCTGGCAGCATTGTGTTACTTTATTGGAGGTCTTTAGTGCAGCTTGGCTTCGGTAAATGGACGGCTATCATTAGTTAGGAAGCTGGGTTTCATCTGGGTGCCTGGTTGGGATGTGTTTGAGCTGGAGGTATCAGGGGGATCTGTTTGTGCCCAGGTGTTTGCCTGGCTTGTGGTGTGGATATTTTTTTGTTTGTGAGTGCAGGCTTCCAAATGATTGACAGCCTGGTGGAATCATCTCCGGACGAAGCAGCGTTTGCCTTTCCCTTCCCGAGGCGGCGGGACTGGGTCCGCGCCGGCGGCAGCGACTCCCAACAGCCCCATCCGGGAAGGGAAAGGCAAAAAGCACTTTGCCTTTCCCTTCCCGAGGCGGCGGGACTGGGTCCGCGCCGGCGGCAGCGACTCCCAACAGCCCCATCCGGGAAGGGAAAGGCAAAAAGCACTTTGCCTTTCCCTTCCCGAGGCGGCGGGACTGGGTCCGCGCTGGCGGCAGCGACTCCCAACAGCCCCATCCGGGAAGGGAAAGGCAAAAGCACTTTGCCTTTCCTTCCCGAGGCGGCGGGACTGGGTCCGCGCCGGCGGCAGCGACTCCCAACAGCTCCATCCGGGAAGGGAAAGGCAAAAGCACTTTGCCTTTCCTTCCCGAGGCGGCGGGACTGGGTCCGCGCCGGCGGCAGCGACTCCCAACAGCCCCATCCGGGAAGGGAAAGGCAAAAGCACTTTGCCTTTCCTTTCCCGAGGCGGCGGGACTGGGTCCGCGCCGGTGGCAGCGACTCCCAACAGCCCCAGCCGGGAAGGGAAAGGCAGGCGGCAGCGACTCCCAACAGCCTTAGCCGGGAAGGGAAAGGCAAAAAGCGCTTTGCCTTTCCCTTCCCGAGGCGACGTGAGATAGTGAGATCGCTTCCCAAATTAATTATTTTTATTTTTGAAATTTACCAGTAGCTGCTGCATTTCCCACCCTCGGCTTATACTCGAGTCAATAAGTTTTCCCAGTTTTTTTGTATAAAATTAGGTGCCTCGGCTTATATTCGGGTCGACTTATACTCGAGTATATACGGTATATATATATATATATATATGTATATGTATATGTATATATGTATATATGTGTATGTGTATGTGTATGTGTATGTGTATGTGTATGTGTATATGTATATGTATATGTATATTATATGTATATGTATATGCATATGCATATGCATACGTATACGTATACGTATATACATATACATACACATATACATACACACAAACACACACAAACACACTGATCAAAACAATAAAGGGAACACTTAAACAACACAATGTAACTCCAAGTCAATCACACTTGTGTGAAATCAAACTGTCCACTTAGGTAGCAACACTGATTGACAATCAATTTCACATGCTGTTGTACAAATGGAATAGACAACAGGTGGAAAGCATAGGCAGTTAGCAAGACATCCCCAATAAAGGAGTGGTTCTGCAGGTGATGACCACAGACCACTTCTCAGTTCCTATGCTTTCTGGCTGATGGTTTGGTCACTTTTGAATGCTGGTGGTGCTTTCACTATAGTGGTAGCATGAGACGGAGTCTACAACCCACACAAGTGGCTCAGGTAGTGCAGCTCATCCAGGATGGCACATCAATGCAAGCTGTAGCAAGAAGGTTTGCTGTGTCTGTCAGCGTAGAGTCCAGAGCATGGAGGCACTACCAGGAGATAGGCCAGTACAGCAGGAGACGTGGAGGAGGCCGTAGGAGGGCAACAACCCAGCATCAGGACCACTACCTCCACCTTTGTGCAAGGAGGGACAGGAGGAACACTGCCAGAGCCCTGCAAAATAACCTCCAGAAGGCCACAAATGTGCATGTGGCTGTTCAAACGGTCAGAAACAGACTCCATGAGGGTGGTATGAGGGCCCGACGTCCACAGGTGGGCGTTGTGCTTACAGCCCAACACCGTGCAGGACGTTTAGCATTTGCCAGAGAACACCAAGATTGGCAAATTCGCCACTGGCTCCCTGTGCTCTTCACAGATGAAAGCAGGTTCACACTGAGCACATGTGACAGACGTGACAGGGTCTGAAGACGCCATGGATAATTTTCTGCTGCCTGCAACATCCTCCAGCATGACCGGTTTGGCAGTGGATCAATAATGGTGTGGGGTGGCATTTCTTTAGGGCGCTGCACAGCCCTCCATGTGCTCGCCAGAGGTAGCCTGACTGCCATTAGGTACCGAGATGAGATCCTCAGACCCCTTGTGAGACCATATGCTGGTGCGGTTGGCCCTGGGTTCCTCCTAATGCATGACAATGCTAGACCTCATGTGTCTGGAGTGTGTCAGCAGTTCCTGCAAGACGAAAGCATTGATGCTATGGACTGGCCCGCCCGTTCCCCAGACCTGAATCCAATTGAGCACATCTGGGACATCATGTCTCACTCCATCCACCAATGCCGCGTTGCACCACACTGTCCAGGAGTTGGGGAATGCTTTAGTCCAGGTGTAGGAGGAGATCCCTCAGGAGACCGTCCGCCACCTCATCAGGAGCATGCCCAGGCGTTGTAGGGAGGTCATACAGGCACATGGAGGCCACACACACTACTGAGCCTCATTTTGACTTGTTTTAAGGACATGACATCAAAGTTTGATCAGCCTGTAGTGTTTTTTCCACTTTAATTTTGAGTGTAACTCCACATCCAGACCTCCATGGGTTGCTGAATTTGATTTTCATTGATAATTTTTGTGTGATTTTGTTGTCAGCACATTCAACTACGTAATGAACAAAGTATTTAATGAGAATATTTCATTCATTCAGATCTAGGATGTCTTATTTTTGTGTTCCCTTCATTTTTTTGAGCAGTGTATATATATTTGTTTGTTTTCTTAAGTTTTCGCAGGTACTTACATGTATGGTATTCAGCTTTGTTCAGGTATTTTCCCACGTCATTATAGTTGTGCTTTTAAAGTTGTAGCAACATTTCGGCACAATCTCATCTGCCATCATCAGGCTTGTGTATTGTGTTCGTCTGTGAGTCAGGCTTTCACAGCTGTTTCTGTTTTAAATTTGGTGCTAGGCTACTGCTGTGTCAGAATGATTTTTTTCTTCATCCTGATTGGTTGGGAGTCTTAGTCTGTGTTTATTGGTCTATACTATAACACTATACAGAAGCCTGTTATGGCAGATGAGATTCTACCAAAACGTTGCTACAACTTTAAAAGCACAACTATAATGACGTGGGAAAATACCTGAACAAAGCTGAATACCATACATATAAATACCCGCGAAAACTTAAGAAAAGATAGATAGATAGATAGATAGATAGATAGATAGATAGATAGACAGACAGACAGACATAGACATAGACATAGACATAGACATAGACATACATACATACATATGTATGTATATATACATACATATATCAGGAAATTGAAAAGAAGTGAGGCAATGTTACGTTGTTATCGAGAAGACACACATACACACACACTCCACTGTGAGGGCAGTCAACAATAATTAATAGTTGTATCTCCCCGAAACCGGTGTAAAGGGAGTTGAATGTTTTAATTCCCCTCTATAAAGTGGAGCGTGATCTTAGAGGGAAATAAAGCCTCTCACAGGATATTTACAAAACAGTGAACGGCAGAAACTTCCGGTTTGCTAGCCTTCGGCGGCGGCAGGGATTTGCCACTGTGCGATCCCTGCTGCGTTCACCGTCAAGGTTCCCCCGATCCATTTGGATCTGGGGGATACAGCTGCCCTGTAGAGGCAGCGGAAGATAGGGGATCCAGCAAGGGGTTTGGGGTGCCGCAAACCCTCCCCAGCCGGCTAAACTCCTTTTCCCGAGGCGGAGGAACGGCGGTCAGCAATGGCCGCCACGAAGAAAGCTGCAGCCGGGTAAGCAAGTGCAGGAGGGAGAAAGCTGAAAGAAAAGTGAAAGTTGCTTCTAACTGGGACAGGATGGGAGAAAGTGACTTGGAACCTTGAAAGCTGTTAAGTATCTATTGTTCCTTGCGAGAGTTACAAGCTGCGAATACCTTAAAGGGAAAAGTTTTTTTTTTTTTGTTCGATTCTCCTTCCTAAAGTGACAGCGGGGAAAAAAAAATCTTTTTGGCTGTGAGTGGGAAGGGAGAGTGAAAAAAAATCTGAGCAAAATTTGAAAATAAGGAGAAGATTGCCTAGAATTGCAAAGAATTTAAAAACTTCCAAAAATATATTTGAAAAGGATTTGTGATTACTTTAACCCCAGAAAGAGAAAGTCAAGAAGAAGAAGGTATCTAAAAGAAACAGTCTGTTTAGATTGTTTGGTGATTTTGGAACCTTTGGAAATTACTTCTGATTAAATCATCTGGATTGTTTGGAAAAACCTTTTCTCTACACAATGGCATCATCTATGGATGAATTGGAACTTATATATCAAAAATTTGAAAGAGAAAAACAAGGAGGGGAAGATGGACTTGGCACTATTTTCCAATACTTAGAAATGGCGGTTTATATTTATGTGAAGCAGAATGAGGATAATGGGGACAAAGAAGAAGAAGAAGCCATCTTTGATGAGAAAAGGACTTTGATTGGAGAAGGGAAAAAGCGGAGGTCTTTAAGATCTGGAAAAACAGCCCAAAAAGAGAAGAATAAGGTGAAAAAGGGACATTATGTTAAGAAACAACAGAAAGGGGGAAAGCAGAATAAAAGGGAGGTGGGGAGACAAGGGGTTAAAGAGGACAAGGAGAAGAAGAAGCAAGGGAGAAAGGAAGGGATGAGAAGCCTTAATGGTGGGGAGCAAGATATTAAGAAGCAAAAAGTTTTTCAGAGATAATGGATAAGTCTTATTGTTAATAGGATTCTAGAAAGGTACATAAGATTGCATTTTTATATCTGTATTTAGAAGTAATTATAGAAAATTAGAAATAATATGTAGTTTAAAATGTGATAAAATATTTAACATAAACAAGTGAAATTTTTGTTAAGAAAAAGGGAGTACTGTAATGAAATATGATTCAAGATTGTGATGTGGGGGGTAATAATCGTGGAAAGCATAAGTGTTCCCACAAAGGCATGATATTCAATTGAAATGGATAAAATGTTTAAGATATAAATGATTGTTAATATTAATAATTAGAAGATGGTATATTAGCAAACCCTTTGTGAAATGAGATTTGAAGTAGAAGAAGGAGGAACATTTCAATGAAATATTGAGCTATAATATGTGATGTTGGGGGAATAATTTTGAAAAATAGGGCTCTCATAAAAGCATGTGATTTAATTGAAAAGTAATGAGTTAAACATTTAAGATATGAATGAATATCAATATTAATGAATAGATTTGTATTATTTTTGATAATATAGTATAATTTTAGAATGTACCAGACAGAATCCCAATGTATGTTATGTATTTTATATTAAGCACTATAAATATAGGGGAAAAAGATAAAGGCATCATACTCCATATAGTGTATAGGAGAAGTACTTCTTCTTTTTTTTTTAAAGAAGAAAAATAAATGATTGGCTGGAATAGAACAGACAAAGAATAATAAATATTACGATATGAATTGAGAGGAGATTAAAAAAAAATTGAGAAAATTTAAAGGAGAGGAGAAGTTATATAGAAAATTGAAAATGTTAAGAAGATATGAAATGGTATGTAAAATGAATATGAAATTGAATTTGTGTCTGTACCAAGAGTTTTAACCCGGGATTAAGCAACTTTCAGAAAAGAGATTTTTTATATTTTTATGTTTTGTGTTTATGTGTATTTATGTATTGTTTGTCTTGAAAAATAAAACTTGTTTTTTAAAACAAAAAACAAAAAAAACAGTGAACGGCCACACGATGCAATGTGGTAATGGCAGAGTCCAATAGTCTGTGCTCCAAAATGGCTGTTAGGCCCCCGTCTAAGATGGCGCTGGCCGGTTTTGGCGCGAACACAGCAGAAACCTTTGCCGCTCAGTCAGTTGGAATAAAAAAGGCTACGTTACGACTGAGCAGTGAGGAGAGGATAAGAAGGGCTCTGACGTTCCCGCTCCTGTGCTCTCCGGGGGGAGGAATCGCAATGGCAAAGCAGAAGTGGCTGGTGAAAGGAAAGGAAAGCCGCATTCTCTCGAGGAGGCACAGCTGCCGAGACGCACCGATTCTAAAATCGCTGTGGTCGTGAATGCAACTGGATCGCCTAAGGTGATTTGCCGATCTGCTGAACTTGGGAAAGAGAAAACAATTTAGAAAGCTGGTATTAATCCAACCTCAAAGTGTTCCTGCTCCGACCAAGGATAAGCTGCCTACCGCACCAAAGGCTGAGCTAAAACTGGGGGATGCTAGGGAGGAGCCAGGGAGGAGAAAGAGTGTCCTATCAATTAATCCCAGCCTATCCAAGTTGAGACTAAGCACCTCCCACTCTCTGGATGCTCAGAGCAGCTCAATGGAGAATATACAGGATGTCAGCAAAAGGAAATAGAACTACTTATCTCCTCTTATTTTCTTAATCTCAAAGAAAAATTGCCATAATAAAGGAATGCTAACATGAATCAGTTAGTTTTGTATATTTATCTGTGTATTGGAAATATTGATACAAGTACAGGTAATCCTCGAGTTATGAATATAAAGGAGCCTGCCCATTCCATTTGTAATCTGAATATTCATAGGATTGAATCGCCTACAATGAATGCAATCACTCCCTCCTTTCATCCATGCATTAGCTAATCGAATGTGCAGCTCGTTAAGTGAACATCAGGTATCTTGGGGTAGTGAAAGCCAAGGGGGACCTAGTAATGGAACAAACCACCTACTTCAGACCACCCAAGCCTTCCCTGACCCACAGATACCTCATTTTACTTTCCTTGGGGTCCCCACAAGTGCTTCCTCCCACATCCTGCTGCACCTGGTGACTTAACTTATGAAGATCTGTCTCCTCTCTAGCCTGTTTCTTTGCTTCTTCCTTTCTAGTCAGTAAAGGATTTGAAGAAGGCTTTGTGATGAAATGGAGGTGCATTTCCTTTCCACCCCCAAAGCCCTCTTCAAGCCATTTGGCGGTGAAAAATGAGTCGCCAAAGTGTGCGCGAATGGCTTGAAAAGGGCTCTGGAACCAAGAAAGGAGGCCTGGAGGGCCACACACAGCCTTCCGTGCCTCCTTTTTCATTGCCAAAGCCTTCTCATTGCCAAAGCTTTTCGTGTGCACTTCTGATTCACATTTTTTTTGCTGCTGAATGGCTTGAAGAGGGCTCTGGAGGTGAGAAAGGAGTCCTGGAGAAAGGAGACACACGCCTCCTTTTCATCGCCAAAGCATTCTTCAAGCTGTTTAGCTAGGAAGGAGGACAGGAAGATTGCTATTTGGCACAGCTCCCAGGGCTCTGGTGGAGCTGTGCCACGAGGAGAGTGGGGACCTGCTCTCCTCCAGTGCACGAGGATTCATCACTGCCTTCGCAGGGAGGCTGTAAGTATGGGGAGCGCTTAGAAGGCCCCCCACGCAATCTTTCCCAGCGAAATTGGGCTGCCGCTTCCCAGCAATCCAGAACGGCCTCTTTCGGCACCTCCCAGCTGTGTGTAACATTGCAGCCATTTTTCGCCTTCTTTATTCACTCGGGGCTCTCAGCAGCCTAAGGAGTATTCACAGCTGTGTGGGCCATTTTAAGTGCAATTTGGCCATATGGCACGTGGAGGTCAGCCATTTTTAATTGTTCCGATTACAAGAACAACATTCTCGGAGCAGTGTGCAGGCTGTTCTGGATCACCTGGCCCAGATAATAGGCAGCACATACATGAGGGTTGCTTCCAGCACCTCTTGTGCTGTTCCTATTACCAGCATGGAAGGGGATAAGACCCAGGCAGAACTCTCAGGCCTAGAAGACCATGGCCCTCAGGCCCTAAAGAAAAGGAGGAAGAGGCAACAAGCTCATTCTCCGCAGAGAAGCTGCAGCAAAGATAAAGGCCAAGGCATTTGCACCCAAGAAAACCTATAAGGCCGAACTCAGGGCCGAGAAGAGAAGGCATGCTGCTTTGGAAAGACAGTTTGCAAAAATCCTGGAGCAGATGAGAGGGCAATTACAACAGGCTCCCCAATCAGGGGAATTACAGGTTTTCCCAGAGATTGTCTCCAGGGAGGGGAAAGTTGAAGCTGGTACCTCCAGTTATCTACAAACTTGGTCCCCTGAAAGAATAGAGGAGCCATACTGTCCCCAAGATTTAAGCAGGACTGGGTCATAGTTTAGACAGGCTCCTTTGGGTCCCCCTCAAGGGCAGATTAGTCAGGGCTACCACAGGCCTAGGCCTGAGGCAACCTTTACCCCTTCTGCTGGGGGCATGCGCCCAGCTGACCCTCCCCTCAAGCAACAGGCCTTATGATATTAGAGACATGGTCTCTGTGGCCATCAGGCAGGGCCTAGCAGAAGATTTTCAATTCTTCATCCTTTAGTGGGGGCAGTCTTTGTTTCTGGCCCATGCCCAAGGCATTACCACTCAACAGAGGGGGTATCCAAAACACCAAGAGTTTAGTGGCCCTTCTATCCAATCTGATTTGGAAAATTATGCTGAGAGGGATTATTCCAACCCCTCTGAGCGCAGTCATTCCTCAGGGTCTGAGGAAGAAGAGGGAGAGATCAGGGACCCAAATTTATCAGATGAGGAGGGGTTTTGTCCTGACCAGCCCCCCTCAGAGACAGTTTTTAAACCTGCTTTGTTTAAACCACTTCTTCACAAGGCATTGGTCACCGGCCAATTAACTCCTGAGGTGGCCCCAGAACCCCAAGAGGGTCTAGCCATGGTGACTCCCTCTTTTCCGAACCGGTGGTCCACACAGAAGTTCTCCCCTCTTCTCTGTTATTTTTTGACCTGGTCAAAGGGCAGCGTGCCTCCCCTGTGGCAGGGCCTCGTCCTTCATCCCACAACAGGCAATTTTACAATGTGGGCCCCTCATTGGCAAATGCACTTGTAGTGCCTAATGTAGATGCTCCAGTCGTGGCCTCATTTTCCTCCTCTGGCACCCCCACAGAGCCAGAGGACGCCCTCAAGGCCTAGGACAAGAGGTCTGAACAAACGCTCAAAACAACCACCAGGCCGTGGTTTGGGCTTTCCAGGCCTCAACAGCAGTGTCCTTTTTCACAAGGTCTTCGCTCCATTGGCTGCTTCAACTACAAGATTGCTTACCACCCACTGATTTCAGATTGCACTAGGATCTGAACAAAATTGTTGCAGCTGAAAAATTTATGGCAGACGCCACTCTAAATTCAGCCAAGTTTGCATCTAGGACCATTGACTCCTTGGTGGCAGCAAGACAGCTCCTGTGGCTGCAAAACTGGCAGTCTGATTCCCGCCAAAAGTGGAAGCTGGTATCTGCTCCCTGTGCTGGAGAAAAGCTATTTGGTGACGCCCTGGAACCTTACCTTGTTGAAACCAGAGACAAGAGAAAGGTTCTTTCTTCAACAGGGAAGAGGGCAGATTATTGTCCAGCTCTGTATTTCCGTCCCTCTTCCTTCCTGGCTGAGCCTAGCACTCACTTTTCCCGGACCGAGAAGGTGTTCCCTCTGCGCCAGGAGCAATATTCAGAGGTGACTGGCAGACAACAACAGTAAGGGCAAACAGCCCTTTCGAGGAGAGGGGTCATTCATTCCAACGCTCCAAGTGAACGTTTGTTCTCCTCCTCCCAATTGGAGGTCGTTTGGCCTTCTTCTCCTCCAAGATGGGAGGAAGCCTGGGTGCTCATGACAGTGAGGTTGGGTCTACAGCTAGAGTTCCTCTTGCCACCCCAAAGTTTTTTTTGTGAACTGTCCTGTTTCTCGGGATACTTCAAAACGGGCCCTTATGGAATCAGCCATCCAACATCTTGTGGACATAAGGGCCATACAACTGGTTCTGGTGGATCAACATGAGCTAGTTTTTATTCTTGGCTCTTCGTGGTCCCTAAGGCATTGTGTGTGGGGGGGGGAGTGTGAGCCATTCTCGACCTCAAATTTTTGAATGAGTTTACCCCTTACAGGTGTTTTAAGATGCAGGACTTGCATTTGATCCTAGAGAGTGTTTGGGAGGGCGACCTCCTCTCTTCCATAGATCTCATGGAGCTTACCTCAATATTCCTATCTGGACCTATCACTGCCCGTTTCTTCATTTCTGTTACCAGAACTGAAGCAGGGTGGAAAATTACCAGAAAAGTATTCTTATCATTAGCAGAAGTTCCTTAGCTTATATCGCAGACATGATAGATGTTGCTTAATATGATATTGTGAAAATCAGGAAATTTGCTGAATCTAAGTCTAAGTATAATGACCTATGAAATAGATATTTTCTGTAAACAGCTAAATGGCAAGGGTGGCAAGAGTGGGTATGGAAAATAACAGATGGTGTAAGATAAGCACGTATATGCTGAATTGCGCAAAATGACTAATTAGACTTACTTCCCCCTTTTGTAGTACATATGTTATGGTATAGCCTGATAAGAAAAAACATCCTGGGAAAAGCTGAGATTGTGAGCTGCATAAAAGCAACCCCTCAGGAATAGCCGGGGGTTCAGAATTTGCCATGCTAATGCTCTGAACCTTTTGCGCAAATAAACCTGTATTCTCCTACCCTTCGTGGTCTTGTGTCCTGATTTGAAAGCAGGATCTACTGCAACATTTCCAGTACCAAGCCCATTAATTCGGGCTCTCGTCAGCCACCAGGGTCTTCACCAAAGTGTTGGACGCATTGGTGGCTTCGCTTTGAGCTATTCCAGTGCAGATCCAATGTTACCTAGATGATACTGTGATCCAGTCAACGTCGATCCACTCCGCACATCGAGACCTCAACACCATATTGCAGTTCCTACAGAATCATGGGTTTTCTGTCAACTTCAAGAAGAGCCATCTCTTTCCCACAACCAGACTACTTCACCTGGACGCGGTCATTGATACGTACCTCTGCCAGGCTTTCCTCTCCCCAGATTGTGGAGAAAGCCTCAATGAGTCCATCCTTCAGATTCAACGGCAACGTACAGTCCCCCTGTCTCATCTATCCAAGTGCCTCAGGAAGATGATTTCTTGCATTGGCATTGTCCCATGGGTCCGGCCCCATTCTCGGACTCTGCAGTGGTTCCTGCTGCCTTTTCAATGGGCAGGAACCAGCCACACATCTTCCAGGTTTCAGATTCCACGTCAGATCCTTCGCTCATTTCGATGGTGGCAATCTCTGGCAGTTTGGAGGGGTCTTCCATTCAAAGACCCGGACAAAATCCTGCTCACCATGGATGCCAATCTCCAGGGTTGGGGAGCCCAACTGGCTGGCGACATAGCCCAGGGGAGTTGGTCTCAGGTAGACAGGGCTTGCCCCATAAACTGGCTCAGGGCCATTTTCCTGGCATTGAAACATTTCCAGACCAGGGTGGCAGGATCCCATGTGTTGATGATGACAATGTGGCTGCAAAGGCACACATCAATCGATGGGGGGGACAAGATCCAGGGCCTTGATGAGGGAAGCCAAACGTCTGGGGAGGTGGGCGGAGAGACACCTTTGTCTATCAAGGCGGACCACATCTCTGGGGTCAACAACACACAGGCTGTCTGGTTAAGTCGGAGCAAGGTTGACTACGCAGAGTGGATCTCCATCCATCCCTGTTCAGGGATCTTTCCCTAAGGAGCACCGGCAGTAGACCTTTTCACCACTCCATTAAACACTCAGGTAAGCAGATTTTTCATCAGGTTTCCTTCTCAGGCAGTGGAGGGGACCAATGCGCTTCGGAGCAGATGGCCCCCAGGTCTCCTCTATGCCTTTCCCCCTCTTCCCATCATTCCGCTGGTCATTCGGAAGATGTTGCAGGAAAAGGTGGAGCTAATCCTCCTGGCCCCACATTGGCCCAGGAGACCCAGGTTTGCAGACCTGGTGAACCTGTCTGTAGCCCAACCATGGAGGATCCCGGCCAACAGCGTCTCTCTACACCAGGGAGCCTTGATACATCCGAACCCTCAGAGGTTCTGCTTGACCGTGTGGTGCTTGAGTGGCAACATCTGAGACCTTAGCCTTCCTGATAGGGTTATCCACATCATTCAGGCTTCTCGTAAACCTTCTACAATTCGCATTTATGATGCCACCTGGAAGGTTTTCTGCAATTGGTGTTTGAAGGAAAACCGTGTTCCCAATTCAGCATCTGTAGCTGATGTGTTACTATTTCTTCAGGACGGGTTGGATAGAGGGCTCTCGTCCAATACCCTTTGCCACCAAGTGGCAGCTCTATCATCTGTTCTACACTGGGAAAACTTTTCTCCCCTGTCCCATCATCCTTCAGTTCGTAGGTTTGTAAAAGGGGCCTCCAATCTTCATCCCCATGGTGGTTCATAGGTACCCTATGTGGGAGCTCTCTAAGGTGTTGCAGGCTCTTACAGGGTCCCCATTTGAACCCCTCAAATCCATGTCACTCCAATTCATGACCTTTAAAGTGGTTTTTCTAGTGGCTATTACATCAGCCAGGAGAATGTCAGAACTGGTGGTGCTCTCAGTCATACCAGATCTCTGTATTTTTCATGAGAACAGGGTGGTCCTCTGTTTATATCCGACCTTTGTCCCCAAAATCAATATCTGGTTCCACCGGGCTCAAGACATTGTGTTGCCAGATTTCTGTCCTCAGCCACACCATGAATTAGAACACAAGTGGCATATGTTGGATGTAAAGAGAGCACTTCACATCTACATCAAACGTACTGTTGCATTTCGAAAAACTGAGGCTATGTTCATGTCCTTCTCTTCAATCTCCTAGGGCAGGGGTCTCAAACTCAATTTACCTGGGGGCCGCTGGAGGCAGAGTCTGGGTGAGGCTGGGCCGCATAAGGGATTCCACAAAAAATGTTGTTAAAAAAATATCCTCAAATGTCATCAACAGTTAATGATTTCTCCAATACATGAACTGTCCTGAACACATGAATGGAACATTGGATGAAGATCATGAACAGTTCTTCAGAACATGGCTTCTCCAGCTTACTCCTTGCTGCCAGAGACTTGACAACGCTTCCTCTTACATATCTGAGCCACATTTGGCTTGAGAGAGGAGACACTTGAGACCCTCAGTATGGCTTGAAGATGATCATCAGTAAGTCTGGATGTGTACTTGGACTTGTTAAAGTTCAGGGTGGAGAAGAAGCCACGACGAGGAACGGCGGGCGGGACTTCCTTCAGAGGTCCATTCCCCCTGCGGGCCGCACTAATATTATACTTTCATATCACGGTGGGGGCCGCAGGATATCATCCTGCGGGCCGCAATTGGCCCCCGGGCAGCGAGTTTGAGACCCCTGTCCTAGGGGAACAAGGCCCCTTCTCCTACTCTAAGTAGGTGGATCAGGGCTTGCATTTCCAATGCCTATAAGACCTTATCTATCCCGGTGCCCAAGAATTTGACAGCCCATTCCACCAGGAGTGCCACGACAATGGCCGCCTGGGCCACGCAGGCGTCTCTTGAAAAGATTTGCAGGGCAACCAGATGGGCAACTCCATCACCCTTCATCAGGCACTATCTTCTGGACTCTTTTGCCTCTGCGGATGCAACGTTTGGCAGACGGGTGCTCCAGAGGGTTCTCCCGCAATCAGATTAAGAAGACAGGATGAGGACCCTCCCATCAACATGCAGGCTTTGGTATGTCCATCCTGGACTCTCGGCGCAATGTGGATAAGAATGGCCGTTGGTATAACTACCTGAGAATGCCCTTTCTAGCTACAGAGAGAGTCCAGCCCCACCCTTTTTTACATCCAGTTCTGGTAAGGAATTGTTGTTTCTAAATGTTTTTTGTTTGGCTTCCAGAGACACGCTAAATCTGTCAAGTATCTTCGCCAAAGCTGAGGAGCCAGCTAAGGGCTGTTTTTTTTTAGAGGCAGACTCAGCTCTACGACATCACAGGGAGGAGTCTAACCCATCCTGGACTCTCCTGCAGCAGATAGAAAGGGCGTTCTCAGGTAATTATACCAACGCCCATTTTATTTAGCTCACAATCTTCTACACAATTGTGAAACTGAAGGCAAAGAATACTTTAAATGTAAAAAAATTAAAAACAAAAATCTAAAGAATAAAAATCAATAAAAATATTAATTAATAATTAAAAATCTGATGAAACAAAGAAATCTTGGCTATTCTGAGCAGATTTGTAGCAGAGAGGCATCACATTGCACCGTCTGGTCTTCAGCAGTATGGGGCTTTAAAATTCAGCACTGTATCAGTACTTCAAAATCTGTCCAGTATGTAACTAGCAGATTTCTATATATTTCGTTAAAAAGTTTACATCATTAAAACTGATGTCCAATACATGTCCTAATCATTCCCATGCCCTAAGCATTCTTGTGATCCAAGACAATTCTTCTTCATTCAGTGTGGCCCAAGTCAAAAGGTTGGACTTCTATAGTTTAGATAGCAATTATATTAACCAACATGTATTTAGATATGTTAAAAATAAAAACTCATTTTTCATCTTCAAATCTATAGAATAAGATAATTATATAACCCCAAAAGACCACTTTACATCAGGCTACAATCTTATTCTGCTTGCACTGCACAAAACTTCAAAGGCTAAACTTGATATTTTCTGACCTGCAGTGATTGGAATTCTCTTTGGAAACAGTGTTTTATAATGTACGAAGTGTCTGAACTTATGAAAATAGCTGCATCTGTTTCCAAAATTTTACTGTCTGAAGCATTCTTCCTAAGTGAGTCATAAGTATTGTAAAGCCCTAATCATAATTGACATATAATAGAAGGGGAAAAGGAAATTCCTGTTTTTGGGATTCCCAGAGAGAATTCAGATTAATTTGTCCTTTGGGATCAACCTTCCTTCTAAGATCAAAAAGCAGTGACAAAACATCTGTTAAGCATTCTCAAGGGGCAGAATATTTTCATCTTTCAATATGGTATTAAAAAGCAATCTACATCCACTTACACTCTTCCCAAGATAAAAAGAATAATTGTCAGTACCATTTTAAACAAGATACTGAAGAAAAATATTAGAGAAGAAAGCCACAGGAGAAGCAGAGGAACTACTTCTTGCAATGTATAACTCTTACTGCAAATGTGGGCAAAATCCTTATTCCACCCTATTAATCAAATAACAAACTTGAAAGATAATAACTAGAGCAAATGTCCTGAAAGAGATCTGGAAAATGATTCCTGTAATTATTATTTTCTAGAAGAAAGGGACTGAGTTACTTGGCATTAAATTCACAGATTTTTTGGATAAACATTAAACTGAACAGCGGGGCAGAGAATTAATGGATTCAGAACATTTCTGTCCCCAGCAACCTAAAACTAATAAGGATACCAGTACATGCAAAATAGATGTTTGTGCAGGTAAGATTATCAACCTTGCTGTCAACCAAAACCAAGCATTTAATAGTGAGTGCCATATCATGTGCATTAATTAAACAGGTGGCAAGAAAGTAGGGCCAGGCAGGCACAACACGTTATGTAGACAGTAAACACAGCATCAGATATAAAGACCTCAAGTGCCTACATACAAATGCACAAAGTCTGGGGAACAAACAGGGTGAACTTGAACTACGAATACATGAAGGTAGATATGACATAGTTGGAGTAACAGAAACTTGGTGGGATGAAACCCATGACTGGAACATACTGGTAGAAGATGAAAACCTCCTAGAATGCACATGGGTCAATATAAAAGAAAAAAAGAATGAAATGGCCATAGGTGTATATTACAGGCCACCCAATCAAGCAGAAAAAATAGATGTCCTTTTTTGCCAACCAACTCACAAACATATACAGGAAACATACAATAGTAATGGGGGACTTCAATTATCCTGATATCAATTGGAAAACTAATTCTGCACCGTGAGAAATAAAATAAGTTCCTAACCAACCTTGCTGACAACTTTGTTGTCCAAAAGGTAGAGGATGGAACTAGGGACAGCCACAGTGAACTTAATTCTTACAAACAGAGAAGAAACAGTAGAGGGAATTGAAACTGTAGGAACCTTCGGTGAGAGTGACCATGTCATACTAGAATTCAACATAACACAAACACAAGTAATAGAACATAATGACACCATAGTCTTGGATTTTAAAAGAGCTGATTTTAATAAACTCAGAGAGAACTTGGGAAAGATTCCATGGATGAAAATCCTAAAGGGGAAAAAAACTCAAGAATCTGTGAAACTCTGAAAAGTATGATCATAGAAGCCCAGACCAGCACAATACCACTGAGAAAGAAAAACAAGAAATCCAAGAAGAAACCAGCATGGCTGCGCAAAGATCTCTCTGGCAAATTGAAAGAAAAAAAAGGACAAGTACAAAAAAATGGAAAGAGGGACATACAACTAAGGTAGATAGCCAGGTTCTGCAAAGATGAAGCCAGGAAAGCAAAGGCTGGGAACAAACAAAGACTTGCAACAAAAGTCAAAGATAATAAAAAAAAGTTTCTTCCGACATATAAATAACAATAAAAAAAATCAAGGAAACAGTTGGTCCACTAAAGAGAGAAGTTGGCAAAGAAGTAGCAGGTAACACAGAGAAAGTAGAACTGCTTAACTCATTCTTTACATCGGTCTTCATGCAAAAAGAAACTTATAGCTCAACCCACCAAAAACATAACTGTAAAAGACAGACAAGTTAAAATATGCAAAACAAATAGTAAAAGAACACCTGTCTGATCTTGATGAACACAAATCACCGGGCCTGATGGAGTACATCCCAGAGTTTTAAAGGAGTTGGCAGAGATCATCTCAGAACCACTGCATCATATCTTTCAAATATCCTAGAGCAGGGGTCCCCAACCACCGGTCCACGGACCGGTACCGGTCCGTGGAACAAGTCCTACCGGGCCGCTGGTTTGCTGGGCGCCGCCATCTTTTTTGATGAAAAGTGCAGCTCATGACCTTTCCGGGTAGAAAGCCATTTCTACCGGAAAAGCTCACTGGAAGCTGCGCCGCTCTTTTTTTTGATGAAAAGTGCCCGTGAGGTCACCGGAAGCACTTTTCATCAAAAGATGGCGGCGCCAGCTAATGCCGTGCACCGGGCCGCGCCATAAAAAGGTTGGGGATACCGGGCGCGGCATAAGAAAGGTTGGGGATCACTGTCCTAGAGCACTGGGGAACTATCAGAGGACTGGAAAAGAGCTGTTGTGGTTCCCATCTTCAAAAAGGGGGAAAAAACAGACCGAGCAAACTACAGACCAATCAGCCTAACATCAATACCCAGGAAGATACTGGAAAAGATAATAAAAAAACAGGTCTGCCAACATCTAGAAACAAGTAAAGTAATAACTAGCAGTCAGCATGGGTTTGTTAAAAACAGATCATGCTAAACCGATCTTATTTCATTCTTCAACATAGTGACTAAATTAGTAGACCAGCGAAATACTGTGGACAAAATATATTTAGAATTCAGCAAGGCATTCAACAAAGTCGACCACAACCTACTTCTTAGTAAGCTAGAAAAAAAGTGGAATAGATAGCACCACCACTAGATGAACTCGCAACTGACTGACAAACCGTACTCAACAAGTAGTCCTTAATGGGTCTAACTCTACATGGAGGAAAGTAAGCAGTGGAGTGCCACAAGGTTCCATCTTACGCCCAGTACTCTTCAATATCTTCATTAACAACTTAGATGAGGGAATAGCAGGGGAACTTACCAAATTTGCAGATGATACTAAACTGGCAGGAATAGCTAACATCCAAGAAGATAGGCTCAAGATCCAGATGTATCTTGACAGACTAGAACCCTGGGCCATATCTAACAAAATGAAATTCAATGTAGAGAAAAGTAAAGTCCTACACTTAGGCAAGAAAAACCAAAAGTACACATATAAACTGGGTGAAACCAGATTTAATAGCAGTAACTGTGAGAGGGATCTTGGAGTCTTAGTGGACAACCAGCTAAATATGAGCTAGCAGTATGCAGCAGCAACCAAAAAAGCCAATGCAATCCTAAATTGCATTAACAGAGGGATACAATCAAGATCAAGGTACTAATACCACTCTATAAAGCCTTAGTAAGACCATCCAGTTTTGGTCACCACACTATAAAAAAGTCATTGTGACTCTAGAAAAAGTGGAGAGAAGAGCAACCAGGATGATTAGGGGACTGGAGACTAAGACATATGAAGAACGGTTACAGGAACTGGGCATGGCTAGTTTACTGAAGAGAAGGACCAGGGGAGACATGATAGCAGTCTTCCAATATTTGAGAGGCTGCCTCAGAGAGGAAGGGGCCAAGCTATTTTCTAAAGCGCCTGTAGGCCTGACAAGAAATAATGGATGGAAACTGAACAAGGAGAGATGGAAATAAGGAGAAACTTTCTGACAGTGAGAACAATCAACCAATGGAAGAGCTTAACCTTGGAAGTTATGGGAGCGCCATCATTTGAGATAGAAGAGATTAGACTGCCATTTGTCAGGGGGTTGGACTAGATGACCTATAAGGTACCTTCCAACTCTGATTATCTGTTATCTGTTATCTTCAGTTGATTCAGGGCATTCAGACTTTAAATATATTTTAAAAAAACAACATAAAACCAAAGTAAAACCAATGTGATTTACACCCTTCAAAATGCTACATCAGCAAAAATCTATTTATGAAAAAATGACTAGTGAAAAGTTCATATAGATATTACAAAATTTATACATAAACACCACTGTTTAATCAGTGTCTGCTAATGGATTTCTCTTTTAAAAAATTTCTAGTCTTCCTATAAGATTGCAAAAATGATTGTCATTGCTATTATCTTACCCATTAAAACAACATGAACATATATAAATATGAATTCAAATTCATTTTTAATGAAATAAAAGAGTTTATCTAAACTTATGCCGATATTTTTCTAAGAGTGGGATGGTTTTTCCATTCTGGAAAACTAAGATCACTTCTGGTATAAACAAAGGACTAAAGCAAATAGAAGTGGTACCATTGGTAGCAGTAGTAGTTAAAAATATCACCCATTGAGGGGACCAAACTGATGGGGACAATAACAATGCCTATAACTTGACAATCCAATACTCCACATAAAGTAGACACCTGTGTTTTTACATTTTCAGTCCTCATAACTTTATTTGTTTAAATATGAATATACTTCATTAATGTAAAAGATTGTTTTTAAAATAAAAAGTAATTTTAGTACTTGCTGAATATATTCTGTTTCAATCAGGCAGGTTATTTCCAAAACAATATCTTTATTACTATTAGGGCTAACATTAGGAGGGTTAGTCAGATTGCTCAGAGTTCAAGCAAGCTAACATGAGGTACGCCCCCTAACTGAGCAGAGTTGATCTCTGCAATATTTTGAATTTCCACAATGTTATAGTGAAAATGCATCAGTTGGTTCCAATTATGATCAGGGCTGCCTGCAAAATCAGCGATATGTTTAGACTGTAATTGACATTTTTGTCCATCTCTCAAGTTCTTCCTTAGGACCTGGGATAAGCAGATGTTGTATGATGATGTTAAAGGGTATTGTTGTGGGTGTAGTTGTGGCCCAACAGCAGCTAGCAAAGCTGACAGCAGATTCGAACTGTGAGGAGGTTGGGGAGGAATATAGGCCAGTCCTGGAGTCTGGGGAAGACTCTGATGAGTGATGTACGTTGGATACAGAGATGGGGCCACGGTCATCTGACAGTTATCAGCTTCCTTCAGAGTCAGACATCAGTGAGGAAGAGCCTGTTCCCAGTGTGCACATGCACAGAGTTGCCAGAAGGATTTTCCGGTTTGGGCTTCTTCGGCGATGGACCGAAATCGTGATCATGCACTGTTTTGATCCGTGCTCGCCGCTAGAGTGCCCCAAGCTGCCTGGATTCGGGGATGAAGCCATCCCGTAGAGGTGGTGAAGAAGGGGGAGCCGTCAGCGGGGTTGAGGAGAGCTGCATCTCTCCTCCTCGGCTGGCCATTACTCCCTTTCCCAAAGGCGATTGCAGCGGTGGTCAGAAATGGCCACCTCAAAGAAGAACCCGACCGGACAAGATTGTGCAGGAGGAAGTTTAAAGGAGAAAGTTTGACTGACCGGGTTGAATGGAGAACATCTATTTAAGGTACCTGGAACCTAAATTTTAAAGACTAATACCATTTCTAAAAAAGATTTTAAGCAGCAAAAGAGAAAGGGAAAGGAAACGGAATTGGCTTTTTTTCCTCTCACATTGACAGTTTTAATTGACTTGGAACATTAAGAAGAAGAAATTCGAATAAGATATTGATACTAACCCACTTTGACATTAATAGGGTATTTCTAGCTGAAAATAAAGTGTCAAAGGGGTAAAGATTCTTGGATAATTTAAAATTTTTCTTTAAAAAAAGAAAGAAAGCAGCGGAGGGAAAAAGGAAAAAAGAGGGTGGAATCTGGAAAATGGAGGAGACCACCTGGAACTTAAAAAAAAATCGATACTGGAATTTTAACAAGGCTTGCAAAAGATACAATGTAGCTGAAACTTTGTTACAAGATAACAAAGCCCCTGGAAAGAGAAAGTGAGAAAAGAAGCAAGAAACAATTTTGGATTATTAAATGATTCCTGGAACTTTGGATGGAGGATCCTAATGAAATAAAATAAAATCAATTGGGGGTTTACTTAAATTTTTTTAAAATGGCATCACTCCTTGAAGAGTTAAAAATGAGACTTAAAGAACAAAAAAAGGAAGCACAAGATGGAAGAGGATCTTTTGGCTTCGTATTTCAATTTTTAGAAATGGAGATCTTGAACTATGAAAAACAACAAGAAACGCTGGGAGAACAAGAAAGGCAGGACAACGAAAAAGCCATCTTTAATGACCAAGCAATTTTAAGCAGGGTAAAAAAGGGAAAGGGGAGAAAGGGAGTTAAAAACTTAAGCATTGAAGCAACAACCAAAAAAAAAGAGTAATTTGAAAAGTAACCATAATATCAGGAAGAAGCAGAAGGGAGGATCACAGAAGGGAGAAATAGATAGAAAAGGGAATAAAAAGGGGAGGGAGAAGAAGAGAGGGAAAAGGGAAAGGAAAAGAAGCTACAAAGGATAGAAACAAGATATAGAGGTACAGGAAAAGCGTACAAGAATTAAAGGTATAAACCTATTTAAAAGACACAGACACAATGGTTAAAATTTAACTTAAGGAGAGGATTCTGCAAGGGTGCATGGGATAGCATTGTTATATTAGAAATAGAAAAGGGTTAGAAAATATGTTAGATGATTACAGTGATAGAAAAAATTTCTATTGATGTGTAGTGGAATATTTGTTTGTAAAGAGAATAAGGCTCTCAATGATTTAAAAAGAAAGTTTTAAAAAACTGAAAAGAAACATAGAAGATTTTTATCAGTTGACAAGATGAACTTGAATAAGAATAATAACTTTGTTGACTACTGTTAATAACTATTGTTTGGTTTTTTATTTAAAGACAGTAATAAGTAAAATATGAAATATAGATGATTAAAGTGAAAGACAACTGATATTACTAGGTAATGTTTGTTAAAAGAAATAGAAATGTAAAAGTTTGTTATTAATATTAACGGCAGAGCTGTACTTGAATAGAATAATTATTCCATTTACTATTGTTATATATACACACACACACACACACACACACAGAGAGAGAGAGAGAGAGAGAGAGAGAGAGAGAGAGAGAGAGAGAGAGAGGGAGAGAGAGAGAGAGATGTTTTCTTAAGTTTTCACGGGTACTTACATGTATGGTATTCAGCTTTGTTCGGGTATTTTCCCACGTCATTATAGTTGTGCTTTTAAAGTTGTAGCAACGTTTCGGCAGAATCTCATCTGCCATCATCAGGCTTCTGTATTGTGTTCGTCTGTGAGTCAGACTTTTATAGTTGTTTCAGTTTTAAATTTGGAGCTAGCCTACTGCTGTGCCAGAATGGTTTTTTCTTCATCCTGATTGGTTGGGAGTCTTGGTCTGTGTTTATTGGTCTTGGAGTTTGCTGTGTTCTGCTTGATTGGTGTTTCTAATATCTTCTGTCTGTTTTGTGGCTTTTTTTGTCTTGATCGGCTGGCAACATTGTGTTCCTGTATTGGAGGCTTTTAGTGCAGCTTGGTTCCGAGTAAATGGACGGCTATCATTTGTTAGGAAGCTAGGTTTCATCTGGGTGCCTGGTTGGGGTGTGTTTGAGCTGGAGGTATCAGGGGGGATCTGTTTGTGCCCAGGCAAACAAGCCAGGCAAACACCTGGGCACAAACAGATATTAAAAACACCAATCAAGAAGAACACAGCAAACTCCAAGACCAATAAACACAGAGCAAGACTCCCAACCAATTAGGATGAAGAAAAAACCATTCTGGCACAGCAGTAGGCTAGCCCCAAATTTAAAACTGAAACAACTGTAAAAGTCTGACTCACAGACGAACACAATACAGAAGCCTGATGATGGCAGATGAGATTCTGCCGAAACGTTGCTACAACTTTAAAAGCACAAGTATAATGACGTGGGAAAATACCCGAACAAAGCTGAATACCATAGAGATATATATATAGATATATACTTTTTTCTTTTAAGAATTTAGTGTGTATTTTTAAGGGAATGTACCAAGCAGAATTCGATTGAAAATAGGTATGTGTTATAAAATAGAGGTTATAAAATGAATGTTATAACTGTAAAGGTGTAACTTAAATTTTTAAACAAGATTTGAAAAACAATACAAAGGCGTTACACTCCAGTCTAGTAATTACAGGGGAAAATTTGTTTTATGAGAAAAGATAATATGAAATTGTAAACAGGACAGACAAAAGTATAAAAACACTTATTAGAAAGATTTTAAAAATTAGAAAAAGATATATAATTGAATTAAGAAAGGAATGAGATAATTTAAAATAAGGCTATAGGAAGTAAAGAAAGGGAAAAGCTATTGAAAAAAATTGTGAAAATAGTCATAAGATATGGATTAGAATGTACAAGATAAATATGTATAAATATGTATTGAGTTTATGTCTGTATGGAGAAGTGATAACCCAGGGACACACTGTTCTCAAAAAAAGACATTTTATTTGTATTTGTATGTTTTGTGAAAACTTAAATTAAACTTTTATTAAAAAAGAGTTGCCAGAAGAAGGAACAGCTGAGGACTAAGGGCCAACTATAGGTGGCAGGTGAATGGCCCCTCCCCTAGAGTATAAAAGCAGAGCGAAAGGTAAGTGGGGCTTTGCAGGAGACAATTAGTTCATTCTGGCACACTGCCAAGTGTTGTGATGCCTGAAAGATATCAGCCTAGCCACTTTCCAAGCCTGATAAAGGTCTGTAATAGGGAACTATCCTGAAAGACTGTTGGCCAGGACTTTGTTGGAGAGAAAATTCATTGCAAATTAAATAAAAGGGGTTTATCGGGATGAAGACTTGGCTTCGTGCTGTTGGGGAAGCCTAGGTCAGAACAGGTGAAAGCTGTTTGAAATAAAGCTGAAATTTACTAAATACCTTTGCAACTGGGTAGTGATTTTTGTCAATATCAATGGTGTTCAAGGGGTTCTCCAAATATTTTGGGGTTGTACTCTAGATAGTACTGGAACTATCTTTGCTTTTTTGCCACAATTATTTTACTTCTATTTACAGGTCTTTGTATTTTGTGATTTTTCTCTGGTTCTTTCTCTTCTATTTTGCTGTCTCCAGGTACTGCCACATGCCCTATCCAGATTTTCTTATCAGTAATTGTTAAGTCTGGGGTGTTATGTATATAGGGATTGTATGTTTGAATTCTAACACTTTAGCTTCTTTATTTTATATTATTTTGTTTATGTTGCGGTCCCATCAGGCTTACTTAAAGGAAAATATATTTTCTGCAAATATTCCAATGTACATTTGTTATTACTATGTTATTGTGTTACTGTGTTTTTTGTAACCAGTCTCTGTGATATTCTTGCATCAGTTAATTTGATGGTCTATTTATCTTCAGCTTCTTTGCAAAGGTGGTATTTGCTGCCTGTTGCTGTCTTCTTGTTTGTTACCTGCTTTGCTTATTAGTTCCTTTTAATATACTGGCCATGGAATATGTTACCTTGTTATTTCTTTTTTCTATTCTTTATTTGATCTTTCTTGTAGGTCAGTTTAGTCTCTTTAGTATTCTTGGTGTATCAGCTTGGGTGCAATTTCTTTATTATTCTTCAGATATTCCTCTGATGCCCCTTTTTTGTCTTTAATTGAGGTGTATTTGCAACATGGCCTCCTATTTTCCTTGTTATGTAGTGTGTTAACATCACTGTGGGGATGAAGAGAATGATTCTTAACATTATTTTTTTCCTATCCAGGGTTTTTAGTTATACTTGGCTCTATTGCCCTAGTCCAGTTGTGTATCTAATGACTGGAACTGCCAAGGTGTTAATTGCCTTGATGGCATATTCTCCATTGAGTTTGGATTTTAAGATCTTCTTCACTCTCATGATGTATTCACTTCTAATCTTCTTGATTTCAATGTGTTTGATGATGTCAGCTTGAAGGATACCAAGGAATTTGTAGTGATCATCTTCATTCAGATATTATTCTCAATATTCTTCATTCTTCATATTCTTCATTCTTAATATTATTTCCATAGGCATAGTGTTGAACAGTGATTCTAGCTCTCATCCTCCTTGGAATAGGCAAGCACACAATTATGCCTCACTAGGAAAATTATTATTACTGTTAGAGATTATGTGCTTTATACTTTCCAGCCAGATGTTTAGATTGGAGTTGGCATTTTTATACACCTACCAAGTCTTTTCCAAGGAACCAGAACATCTTTTTGATGTTTCAGGTTTCAGTGACTATGTAAATAAGTATTTTACAGGATGGTTTATCCCAGTGTGGACTTTTAGGTTTTCAATGTGACCACTGCTGCTATTACTTAATTCATCTGTTTTGTTATTAATTGTCATCTCTTTTACCTTTCTCACTATTATAGTCTTCTCAAGGGTTAGGGTTAGGTCTTAAGATAATATATCTAAAATATGATTATTTAAGCCTGATCATTTAAAGTTTGAATGATAACTCTGATTTGAGTTATTCTACAATCCACTGTTTATTTCCTTGACTATCTATGGGTACCCTTAGGAATCATCTCTGAAACAAAATTCAGATGCATCAATTCCCTTTCTCTCTCATAATCTCAAAATTCAACTTTCATTTCCATACAATATTAGAAGGGAAATCCTTAATCTACATTTTGACAAATTACACTTTTTTCCAAACTTAAAGTAGGCTTTAAAACATGTGCATCTCATTTGCAGTTATAAAAATATATACTGTTGTGAAAGAAACACTGCCAGATACAATGGTCACATTTTAACATTTATGGTGTATTATAGAAGATACTACAATCTGAAATATTTCTAACTGAAAACTACTACAAAAAATATTTTGGCACCAGCTGTCTGTAATACAAGATCTAAAAAGATTTATAAGGCAGGAAATAAGTTCCCAGTGTGCACATGCACAGAATTGCCAGAAGGAGCTTCCGGTTTGGGCTTCTTCAGCGACAGACCGAAGTCTGCAATCATGTGCAGTTTCAATCCGCCCTGAGCCGGCTGGTTTCAGGGCTAAGCCACTCCATAGAGGTGGTGAAGAGGGGGGAGACTGCCACCAGGATCGAGGAGAGTTGCATCTCTCCTCCCCAGCTGGCCTTATGCACCCTTTCCCAAAGGCGGTTGCAGCAGTGGTCAGAAATGGCCACCTCAAAGAACTTGACTGGAAAAGAATGTGCAGGAGGAAGATAAGAAGAGAAAGTTTTGGCTGACCGGGTCGAACTGGAAAAACAACAATACAATGTACCCTGGAATTTGAATTATAAAGAACAACATTGTTCCCAAAGAAGACTTTGAAGCACTGAATGAGAGAGGGAAGGGAAAGGATTTGTTTTTTTTTCTTTTCTTCCCTATATTGACAACTAAGAGACTTAAGCAAGAAACCATCAAAAATCCACTTTGTCATTAACAGGTATTTAAGCTGAAAATAAAATGTCAAAGGGATAATAAAGATTTCTGGATTCTCAAAAACTTTTAAAAGAAGGAAAAAACAAAAGGGTGGGATCTGGAAAAATGGAGGGGACCACCTGGAAGTGAAAGGAATTAACAGTGAAACTTTAACAAGATTCCTAAAAGATACATTTTAACTGAAACTTTGTAACAAGATAAGAGAACCCCAGGAAGAGAAAGTGGAAAAAAGAAGCAAGAAGAAACAGCTTTGGGTTATTTGGATTACTTGGTGATTTTTGGATTTTTGGCTATCAGATCTAAAGGACTAAAATTAATTGGGTGGTTGTTTAAAAGTTTTTAAAATGGTATCACTCTTGGAAGAATTGAGAATGAAACTTAAAAAACAGAAAGAAGATGCACAAGAAGGAAGAGGTTCTTTTGGCTTCGTGTTTCAATTTTTAGAAATGGAGATCCTGAACTATAAGAACAACAAGCAATGCCTGTAGAATAAGAAGGGTGGGACAAAGAATAAGCCATCTTCAATGACCAAGTATTTCTATGTGGGGAAAAGAAAGGAAAGGGGGGAAAGAGAGTGAAAAATTTAAGATCTGAAAAAACAACTAAAAAAAGAATAGTTTGAAAAGTAATTACAACATTAGGAAGAAACAGAAGAGAGGATTACAGAAGAGATAATCAGAATTAGAGAGAGAAGGCGTCAAAAAGAGAAGGGAGAAGAAGAGGGAGAAGAGGGAAAGGAAAAGAAATTATAAAGGACAGAAACAGAACATAGAGAAACAGGGAAAACATACAAGACAGAGAGATAATGGGTGAAAAACTTAATTGAAAGGGGGATTCTGCAAGGGTACATAAGATAGTATTGTTATATTAGAAATAGAAATGAACTTTGAAAATATGAAACAAGTGTGATTAAAATGGTAGATAAAATATCCATTGTAATGTAGTGGAATGTTTAATAAATAAATGAAATAAAGAGAATGGGAGAATGAAATTAGGAAAGGAGGGGAACATTTTAATTATTATAAATGTGTTATAAAAATTTAAGTGAAGAGGAATATGAAAGAAACATGAAAAAATTATGGAAATATTATGTGTTCCTAGAAGTACGATATCCTATTGAAAAGAAATGTTAAAGATATCAAAGATTATAACTAACATTAATGATAGAGCTGAATTGGAATAGAATAAGTATTTTATTTATTATTGTTATACATATATTTTCTCTTTAAGAACTTATTTTAAGAATGTACCAAGCAGAATTTGACTGGAAGTTATGTGTTATATTGAATGTTATAATTGTAAAAGCATAAATTGAAGTTTAAATAAGAGCTGAATGGATAAAAATTAAAAGATACAAAGGTGTCATACTCCAATTAGTAACTACAGGGAAAAATTTTGTTTAATGAGAAAAGAAAAAAAAATATGAAATTGAAACAGGACAGACAAAAGTATAAATATGATGACTAGAAAGGTATTGAAACTTAGAAAAAGATATATATAATTGAATTTAGAAAGGAATGAGATAATTAAAAGTAAGAGAAAACTAAGAGAAAACTAAGGGAAGGGAAACATTATTGAGAAAATGTTAAAATAGTAATAAGATATGAAATAGAACACAAAGGTGAATATGAAATTGAATTTGTGTCTGTATGGAGAAGTGATAAGCTGGGACCACGCTATTCTCAAAAAAAAAAAAAGAAATTTTACTTGTATTATGTTTTGTGAAAACCCAAATAAAATTTTTATAATTAAAAAAATATATTTTGGCACCAGCTGTCTGTAATACAAGATCTAAAAAGATTTATAAGGCAGGAAATATTTGAGACAACATTTCACAAAAATTATTGGGAGCTGGAGGGAAGAGGCAGCCTACACTTGCTGTAACTTGGTGAACTATTTATTATTCCCAAGGTTGAATAAATCAGATTCATGCTATGAAAACCATTTAGTTTTCATCTTAATACAAATGCAGTAAACTCTTATTCTGATTATGATCTAACAAAGTATACATTTATCCATAAACATAAGCACATAGGGTATTCTGGTCATTTGCTATTTAATGGTTTTACAGAAAAATAAACTTTAAAGATAAGGATAATCAATAAATTTTAATGGGGAAGCTACTAATGTGCACTTGTCTCCTTAAGTATATTAAAAATTTAATATACATTTGGATTCCAGTTACAATTTAATACAAACACAAAACTGACATGTTCATTTCAATGTAAATTAATGCCCTTCCTTATCCATCCTTATCATTCATACTTATTTTTTATTATCTGATTTTATTTTTCAAAAAGGCTGTTCAATAATCTCTTTTGTGCAAAACACACCTTGATCAGTAGTCTGATGGGTAAACCTTGTCCTGTATTTCTAACTTAACTGATGAAGGAATAAAAGACATAATGAGAAAGAGGAAGCCTGTAATTAGCTATCCTGGATAATGACTTTTTGCTTCAAAATTCTAAAATTCTGAATGAATTTGGGGAGGAATAACAAAGGAGAAAGGATTAAGACTGCCCTTCAGTCTACCCACTTTCCCTGGGACTTAGTTTATTATCTGCTTTGAGAGGATATTGAATGGCAACTACAAATCACAGCAAAGTGATAAATCTATTATATAACGATACAGGCTGAGTCTTTGAGATGGAAACATATTTTTACAGGCACAGAGTGTAGAGACATCTGTTTCTAATTGGAAGTTAGTTGTATAACAATCACTGATGTCTGTGCCCAGAGGTCACTTAACTTTTTAACTGTATGTTACTGCCTGATCAAGAATTCAAATGTTGCAATTCATAAAGTTCTGTCATTTTTGTTATATTATAGATAGGAGCAGAGCCAATGTCCTTGTTGGCACACTTCCACCACTATAAAAAAAATAACATGTCAAAGAATCCTCTTCAATTTTTGTGAGAGAAAAAGACATAACTTTTAATATTTTCTATCATGTCCTATCCTCTGCCATGCTATTAAATCTAAGAAAGTTTGAATACAAAACTTCCTTTTATTTCTTGTGCAGTTTTTAGGATTAAGCAGGAGCAGCACAAGGACACAATGTAGCAAACATGATTCAACTCAACTTATTCAGAAAACATTTTGGAATATGCACCTTTTATTAACTGTAAATTGTTTCTTCCTCTCCTCCGTCTACTAACTTCACTTTCTAAAAACCAAATTATATAATCAACTGTTATATATGAACCTTCTTGCACCACTGTTAAATATTGCTGCAATGGAAAATACTGGGTAAAATAAGAACTAGTAAAACTTTTCTCTTTTGTCATTTTTAACAAAAATGAAGATGTTGTAATTTTTAAGTACTTACGATAAGGAGGATCCATATAACCATTCCTGGGATCCATGGCAAAGACCGTCCCACGATAAGGTACTGAAGGCTCAGGAAGGTATGATACAGATCCATGAATCTCCTTTTTGATTAAAGAAGCCCTTTCTTCACTAGATGTGGAAGGTTCTTCACTGACTTTACTGAGGCCTTGTCCAGTTTGCATTGTAATTGCGTTTCTTCTCTCTCTCTGGTAGGTTTGTCCAGGACTTTCATCCTCTAGGGAGGAAAAGACAAATTGGGAAAGAAAGAAGTGAAACTTTTAGCCCAGCTATGGCATTCAATCAAAGTTTTCTTTGCAGGTTTTTCCAGCCCTCTAGCATGGTATGCTGCCTTTAAAGAAGCAAGCATATGTGTGGTTATGAAAAAAAGTTTCCTAAAAAAAAGTATGAGGAGAAGGAGCAAAGGAATATAAACCATTAAGTGCAAGTTGGATTTGCACTGGAGAGCATCATCAAACCATTCTTTAATGCATTTACCAGAGAGGTCATTAATCATACAGAAATACTGACTGGCTCCCCCCACATCATCTTTCTGGGACAAGAAGGCTTAGAAGTTTTTTTGGGGGGGAAACAATTTGTCACAAATCACAGAAAACCACTGCTAGCAGAAACTAAATCAAGCTTAGCTACCTACTGTGCTTTATACTTCCCAGCATGGTCCTTCATACCCAAAAAGGAGAGATTGTTGGAACGAGAAAGTTCCTTGCCATTAAAGAAAAATATAGTTATTATATTTTTTCAAAAAAAATGAGGAACTTCTAATGAATGTTGATTGAACATATGAAACCACATGATACAGAATGTGGGGGCAGAAAATTCACATAGTCAGCATTTACTACTTGAAAAGTTATCTCAATATGTTCCCCAATCCAGAACATAAAACATGGTTGGCAAGCATGTAGATCCAATCCAATCAATATTCTTTTTCTACAAACATTGTAACTTTATATTCTCCAATATCACATCTGTCTTAGTCCATGCAAAACAAGAGAAAGCAGCAGATTTAACAATTTATACTACAATTCATAGTAGAATGGTTCTGAAAGACCCCAAGTATAACTCAATTAGAAAATGGGGTATGTTTTCCCCACCTAAGAGAAGAAAACTGCTTGGCGTATTCTATTTCTCTTTCAGTGGCAGCACATCTCATTGCAACACTTAAAAGAAACAAGATTAATACAGGTGGCTTGTTTTCATCCTGACATTTCAAAATGCTAGCAAACTCTCTAAAAATGCTTCTTAGATATCTGCAATGAAGATGTTGACTTTAACAAAAGGCAGTTCCTATTTCATATACTTGAAAATATATTAAAAATAGTTTAAATACTCATCTAAAATATAAATAAGTAAATTATTTATAAATATAATATATCAAATCTGGGAATTATTGTTGCTTACAATCCCTAGATCAGTGAATATCCATAACATATGTTTATACAACTTTCTTATACTGTTGCTACTACATAATGTATAAAATTACCTATATTCCATTTAGTTACTGTAAATAAGGAAGATTAACCTATTAAATTCCAAGAAATAAATATGGCTACTTACTGTTTAAAAGTTATAAAACACATTAAGGAAAATGTTTAGGCACTATTAATGAAACAGTAACAATTAGATTAATAAAACATTATTGATAGTTGGGGAAGATATAATTTGTGTCATAATTTTGAAAAAGAACCACCAGAGTGGTTTTTACTTTTTTAAAAAGTTTTAATAGATTTAAAACTATTTCAGATGTGTTGCATGTTTGGAATACCTAATATAAACTTTCAAACATTTGAAACTTTGATGTTACATTCATTAAAATAAGCATTTTTTCATTCGCCAAATGCCATTAGTTTTCAAGAAGACTGAAATGTGTTTAAGCATTAACTCTCTTAGATTGAAAAACTGGTCCTGAAAAGTACAAGTAAAATCAAATAAATCTAAGACTTTTTTCTTTATTTGATACATCCAAGAACCTTTTGATAAATAATAAAATTACAATGAAATATCTAATATGACTGCATTAACCCTACTGTCCAATTTAAAACTTTTTCATACTGTATTTTTGAAGCTTATCCAAAATTTTCACAAGCAAGATCTATTTTCCTTTGGAGATGAAGATAAATGGAGAGAATTCTATAATATTGAGAAAGTTTGCACATACTTTAATCAGGCAAAATTAGGTTAAAACTCTGTCCTAAGTGATCTTAAATGTTTAACTTAAATATGCTACAAAGGTTATGGAGTTGAGTTATGCTTAACCCTTCCTCAATTTATCTCATAGTATATATAACATATAGGTAAACCATTACTTTGTACTGATCTCATCCTATTCAAACAACTAACATTTACTAAGAACTGCAGGAGTGAAGTAAATTTCAAAATAAACTGCAAGGAGATGCTTCATTTTATTTATGTAGACATATTAAATATTTCAAAAGTTTCAGCTTTTCTTTTTGTTGTCCCTCATTGTGATTAGATCTGAATTACTTAATCAAAAGATTTATACAGAAGTGCTATACAACTTGAAGCTTCTACAGTCTAATGGGGGGAGACACAGGGTATTTGATGATTACAAAAACATAAAGAAATTCATGTCTCTCTTTCTTTCATAGAAATTAAAAACTGCTGGTCAAAATAACCATTTTTCCTGCCCTTTTGTGGCATTTTTGCATTAATGAGAAATTCTGATGGGCTAATCTTTAGTAAGAGTTTGTTTCATGTCCTGCACTGCAAGAACTCCTTTTCAAAGGGGCAAATGAAGAACTTGACAGTGCACGCACTCCAGAATACAAATAGCCAAGTGATTTGAAATAGCACTCTCTACACAGAAAGGAAAACTTTTGGGGCAATAATTCTACCAGCTCTTATAACTGCAGTAAAACCACTTCAGTGAGCCAAATAGTGAAAGCTGCCTAATCTTGTTCTGTTTCAGCTGAATTGTTCAATAAAATTTAAGAGTCTCTGCAGACAAGCTGTGCCAGGCCAAATTATTGTCAGAAACAGACAGTCCACCATGGCAACAAGTGGGTGTCTATAGCAAAAATGTAAGCAAACAAGCTTCTTCTCCAGCAGCATCTGCCAATTGGGTCTTAAAGCCAGAATTGTTATACTTATCTATTTTAAAAGTGCTACATCTATTTTGTGTCTATTTTGCTTCCCTCTGCCAAAGGGAGAGAAAAAATAGCAAATCAAATGCCAGCTGATAGCCACATTAGTTTCAGTTATGACTGTTTCGTACATTTCTTCAGTTTTATTGTCGCACCAGAAACAGAATGCATTTCTAGCACTCTATTTGTAAGTATTAAACTGAAGAACATTCACTCATTTAAAACTATTTCTAATTCCAAATAGCATGAAACATACATTTGAAAGGGACACTTGTTCCTCCAATACAAATGGATTGAAAGAAGAATATTCTGTGCACGTGCAAAATGTTTTCCCAAACCTAATATCTGAATCTAGGGCAAGTCTTCCATATCAGAGCTGTAGATTCCAAATACATTGGAGCATGATGAACATGTCTCATTTTTTAAGCTATTATTTTAATGGCAAAATATACCAGGACACAATCTGACCTCTACATAACTCTCAATTGTATATCTTGATTATATGCAATGATATAAACAGAACCAAAGATAGAATTTATTTAGCTATATTTATTCCCCAAAATTTTAGCCCATCAAAATATATCATTATAAATATTCACGTTGATCAGCTCACTTTGAAATTTAGAAAAACACACACACACACAAATAATGGGTATGTCCATATGTTAAACTTAGTTCAAAGAACTTTTCTCTTCTTTTCAGTGGCTATAAGAATACGTATTTCAAAAGATAAATAAAATACAATTTTTTAACTTTGAAAAGTATCTTCAAATATTTAGTTGAAAGAGAAAAATATTATTAGGATACTTCAAAAATTTTAAATTTTAGATTGCATTTGTCTTTATTGATGTTACTATGTTATAAGCAATTAAGGAAAATCCGTTAGTTGTGATTCTTATAAGACACCCAAAATATTAAAGTCAGGCAAGGTACTTACAACTCAATCGAAAGTCTCTTTCCTTGCTTTCTGGAAGCTCTTCTCTTGACTGAAATTCTCTAGCTAGTGCTTTCATAGCTCCCTCTCACTTTCTGCTTCTAGTCCCCCTCCCAACCCCCCCCTTACAGTATTTCCCTCCTTCTCTCACAGAGGCTGTGCTTCTCCCATTAGAGGAATTAAAATTGGTTGGTGCCATGCTAAATTTAACAAGCTCATTAGTATTCTTCCGGTGTGCTTGGTAGTGAACTCTCCCTATTCAAACAGTTCTCTCAAGCTGAGGGGTCAGGCGGCTAATCATTAAATCAAACTAATGTCACCCTATCACAATCGGCTAAGAGAAGGAGGGTTTATTATTTCAGTTTATGCTAAATAAACGGTTTTACTAATGGTGTTCAAGCAAGGTCAACAGCATCTTCAATTATAAGGCAAACTTAACACAAGTTGTTCTAAACCAAAGTGCTCTGTATTGACTTAAGCATGAGCTGTGCTCTGCTTGTACAGGAATGCATATTGCACATTTTTCCTTCGTTGTCATCTTCTTTTTAAGCAAAGGGTAATCTTTTCTTTGCCAGAATTGGTGACTTGCGTAGAGATTGCTCATTCACCTCTCCCCAATGAGCAAACTGCTCAGCTCAATTCACTCCACACAAAGGCTGAAGACCAGACCTCAATGGACCGAGTGAAACATGTTCAAAACTAGGCTCTCTATTGTGACTGAAATTCTTAACATCTTTTCAAAAAGCGGAGAATGCCTTGAGGCTAAAGGAAGAAACAGGCTAATGGTGAATTGGGAATACTGAGCAAATTTCAGAGCCCCTTCCTCCTAGCTTTTGAGGTTGAAAGCAAGCTCTATCCTTTCATGTTTCAAAGTCCTTTTTCCTCCCGCAGTGTCACAGAAGGATTTGAAAAGAAGGTAATTGTGCTCACAGTCTCCCTGATCAGAGCTTACATCCTATTTCTGGTATTTTGGAATACTTCTTGCAATAATGGTGCATATAGCTCAATCCCTTAACCAGCCTGCACTCAGCAATTGCTCATTAAGTGAACAATTGCTGGTATAAAATGCCTTTTATGTTCAAGGTCTGGATATAAGATAAGTATTCTAGTACTCAAAATTTCGTTTACTAAGGGAACTTGCCATCATTAAATTACCAAAATGGAGCCAAGCAATGGTACTCTTCCCATAAAGTAGCACTTATGGCTTATACATCCAATTCTCCTTTCCATTTAAAAAAGTACAATGCAATGAAAAAAATGCTAAATACAACAGATAACTAAGAAGGAAGAGATCTCCTATATGTAAAAGAGCTCTACATTTTGGAAATCCTGAGCTTCACTTTTGAATGATGTAACATTCTGTATGTTATATCCAATTCACTGTATGTCTGGCTTTTCCTTTATACTATTCATGTAAATCCCCTATATCTAAATATACGAACCAATCTTATTAAAATTTATAATTGTCCTAATATTAAATATTAAAAGTTAGGCATGAAAGTCATCTGGGTGACTTTGGATTTCTCTCTCTCTCTCTCTCTCTCTCTCTCTCTCTCTCTCTCTCCTCCCTCCCTCCCTCCCTCCCTCCCTCCCTCAGCCCAACTCATCTCATAAGGTTGTTATGGTATGGAAAATAGGAGAAAGGAACATTGTTCCTTTCCACCTTGATATACAGTATTTTTAAAAATTTTGAAGGGAGGAATTACACACCTATTTAGAGACTCAGTAAGATAGCCCTAAGATTCATTAAAACTAGTGGCTTATTTTCCAACTAAGCATACACAGGATCTGACCATACAATTTAATTCACTTTAAGAAAGAAAGTTTATATGAAATGTATTGTTCTAATTGCATTTTTGGGGGAAAAAGTTATTCTTAAAGTAACCATTCTCAGAATACAGACAGAGAAAATCTTTCTCAAACCACATTCCCAGCCCATCATAAGCGTATAAGTCAAAATTATCTCACTGGGCTAAATAGCAGACACTGAACTTTCTTTATATGTGATACTTGAACACTGAACTAACATTCTGCACTTTACTGCTTGTCTATATATTACCTGATCTCATAATATTAGAATATATAGACATATATTAATTTTTGTAATGAATTTTTGACTTATCAATAATTTCTCATATTTCCTTTGTTGTTGAAGTCTGTACTGCAACATACAATTCCTTTACAGTCTTTTATTTTTGCACCTTATTTATGAGAAAGCACAGGATGTGTGTTTTTCTATAACACAAAATGTCTATGCTTATAAAAAAGAAAAATGGAAAAAATGAGAAAAGAATAGGAAATATTCAGAAAATGAACCACATGATCCTGACTGATGCACAAAGAATTAGATATTAAGAATATTTTCATTGAAATTTAACAGTTTAACATTTTTTCCAAAGAAATAACAATCCTGAATCAATTGAAGTAAATGGAAATATGTCCATTATATCAGAATGGAAGCTAATATCAAATAGGCAGAAAAATCCTTCCAATCTAAAATACTTCATTCATAATATAATTCTTAAAGAGTCTCCTGTACAAACAAATTGACACATTGTATGCCTATTTGCATTTCACAAAAGCACTCTCTTCTGCAACACCTCAATTTCAAATGAGGGAATAGAAGGGGAACTTACAAATTTGCAGATGATACTAACTGGCAGGAATAGCTAACACCTTAAAAGTTAGGCTCAATATCCAGACGGATCTTGACAGACTTGAACACTGGGCCCTATCTAACAAAATTAAATTCAACGTAGAGAAAAGTAAAGTCCTACACTTAGGCAAAAAAAACCAACAGTACACATACAGACTGGATGAAATCAAACTTAATAGCAGTAACTGTGAGAGGGATTTTGGAGTCTTAATGGATAACCAGCTAAATATGAGCCAGCTGTGTGCAGCGGCAGCCAAAAAAAGCCAATGCAATCCTAAATTGCATTAACAGAGGGATACAATCAAGATCAAGTAAGGTACTAATACCACTCTATAAAGCCTTAGTAAGACCATACCTGGAGTATTGCATCCAGTTTTGGTCACCACACTATAAAAAAGATGTTGTGACTCTAGAAAAAGTGCAGAGAAGAGCAACCAGGATGATTAGGGGACTGGAGACTAGAATATATGAAGAACCGTTACAGGAACTAGATATGGCTAGTTTACTGAAGAGAAGGACCAGGGGAAACATGATAGCAGGGTTCCAATATTTGAGGGGTTGTCACAGAGAGGAAGGGGTCAAGCTATTTTCCAAAGCACCTGTTGGCCAGACAAAAAATAATGGATGGTAACTGAACAAGGACAGATTTAACCTGGAAATAAGGACAATGAGAACAATCAAACAATGGAAAAGCTTGCCTTTAGAAATTGTGGGAGCTTCATCATTTGAAAGTTTCAAGAAGAGATTGGATTGCCATTTGTCAGAAATGGTGTAGGGTCTCCTGCTTGGGCAGCAGATTGGACTAGATGACTTACAAGATCCCTTCCAACTCTATTAATCTGTAAATTTTTTCTCTTCCCAAATATTGTCGTTTTGTTGTTTTTTTATTAACTCTGTCATAGATACACATCTTACCTTGGGTGGTTATCTTTAAGAGTATTAGTATCATTATCACTCTCTCTCCAAGTTCTTTTTGGTGTGTGATTCTCTTCTCTGTGTAAACTTAGTCTCTCTGCCTGTATCTACAAGAAATGCAATGTTTCCATTATGGAAGGCAAATTACCAGGCCATTTAAATGGGGGATTTTCCCCCCAGAAAAAAGGAATAGGTATAAGGATACAAGTAGTCTTCGACTTATGGTCATATTGTGCCACTTGTGGTTAAAATGAATTTTAACCTTTTCTGCAGCAGTCATTATGTGAACATAGTGGTCATAAATTGAACAGAGCAGACAGAAGACAAATGCAGAAGTCAAGATGGCATTTTTTTAACAGAAACCAGAACTAAATTCCAATTTCTGACCAAAAAAAATGTCATAAATTATCATCATGGGACACTGTAAAAAGCTGTAAATGCATGTCAGTAGCCCACCACCAAAATGACCCTAGGCAGAGCAGATGTCAGAACTTCGAATCTGAGTCAGAGGTAGCCTGGGGAGGCCTGTTGTAACTTTGAACTGTTGCTAAGTGACCAGTTGTAAATAGTTACATATACCTGTATGTATATGGCAATGCACATTTGATTGTGTGCAAATGTCAGATAGAAAAAGGCAGTTAAAAATTTGTTAAGACATGTGGAAGTACATTATTTTGTTTTGATGCAATGCAGCAATATATTGCCCACATTTGTCATTGCTTGCTCCCATAGAAAAATATGTTTCTCTATTGAATGGACATCCTTTTAACAAGAAGCTAAACAGTGTATAGTTACTATCCATGCTGCCTTCTCTAAAGAGTACCTAATCCCTGTTCAGTTCCTGAACTTTATCTCAAAAGAATCGCTTAACAGAATTTAATATATTGGATATTAGCCACACTTCTGTCTCTCTTAGGACTTTTCTCAGTTTTCCATGTATGCAAATGCGCACAGAAAGATAAATATAGTAAGGATAATCAGCAGCAGGTTCAGGGTATTCATCCAAATTATTTCTATACTATATCCATTGATGGATGGATGGATGGATGATTGGAAGACAGACAGACTGACAGATGATAGAACAAGAGACAGACAGACACCCAAATGCATAGATGCATGAAATGACTCTGAATAGTAGTTTAAAAAAAACCACTATAGATAGGTTATTAGTTTCAAAAATGCATTTGTAAAGCATTTGATAGACTAACATTTTAAAATATTTGCAGAAATAAAGTGCTAAAAAATGAAGGCCATCAACACTCAGAAGGAAAAACATAAGGTAGCCTTGCCCAAATATCTACTTGGTTCTACATCAATAGACTGTCAACAAATATTCAATTTTGTGTGCTTAAATTAAAATATGATTCACAAAATTACAAGTACTGAAATATTTAATTCTACCTATGCTGTGCATTCTATTTTAGCATAAATTACTTATAGCATAATAGACCCTAAAAACAGATGCACAATTTATCAACCTGCCTTCCAAAAACAATTCCCAAGCCATTATTTATAATTTTTCAGGTGACAGAATAAAAATTAGGAACTGAGAAGTTATATTTACCGATTTGATTAATTTAATCCCATTTAATGTTAATTAATTTACTGTCTTGCCAATTATTTAGTCCTGGCCATGCTCTTATTTTTGGATTATGGCTGCCAGAATATCGCTTAAAGTCCAAAAGTAGCTCATTATCTGAAAAAGGTTATACTTTTCTGTTTTAAAATAAAAACAATGTTTCTCAACATTGCAGAAACAGCCCTAAATTAGAAAAGCTGTATAACAGGTGCCCATTTTATAAATTTCCATGACAATATGAAAGATTTCAGAGAAAACAGCATAATATTAATAAATTCAGTGTGTGTGTGTGTGTGTGTGTGTGTGAGGGAAAATACCTGAACAAAGCTGAATCTCCAGAATCGTAAAGCCTACAAACTTAAAATTTGGCATGTATGTTCCTCTTGGCTTCTAGGTGCTCACTAAGAAAGAATTTTTTGAAATGACCATCAGAGCATTAGTATTTCGTGTATTATTATTAACACCTTCTGATGCTAAGGAGTTCTACTACCCCTCCCCACCTGAAAAGAAATCTGTTCCAAATGCAAAATACAAGCAGAGGAACAGAGTTTCAGTTTCAGTTTCACAGCAGCAACCAGCTTTAGTACAGGACAGTTGAGCTAAGCCACGCCCAGGCT
This sequence comes from Notechis scutatus, assembly GCF_049901735.1. NCBI lineage: Eukaryota > Metazoa > Chordata > Lepidosauria > Squamata > Elapidae > Notechis > Notechis scutatus. The sequence continues at coordinate 70,795,643 of NC_142025.1, forward strand.
CCTTGCTGTCTCCTTGCTCACACAGAAAATACTGTTTCAGTTTCCAAACAGTTTCTCTCACACACTGACAGGATTCTAACCAGATGAATACTGATGGATGCGGTAGGCAGAGGCACAATTTTTTCCCTTTATTTTCCTCCCAAAAAACTAAGCCCATCATATAGTTAGGGCTAGTATAACAATGAAATAAAAGAAAAATAAGAATAGAACTGCTATGATTCTAGGTCCTTTTTTTTTCTTAATAGCTATAGCTCTCCAGAAATATTTTTGAAATGATTTTTCTATATTGGTTTAATAGTACAAATAATACTTTAAAGAAAAAATATTTTAAGGAAGAAAAATGTGGTAAATCCTTCCTATTTTGATTAATTTTTAATTTCATCCAAACTTCTCTTTGTGTTCCACAAACTCTTAAAGACAGATATCCATAATCACTGGAGGCAAAGACATCAACACATACATTCCTATCATAACAAGGAGCTGTATCACAACTGCCTGCCCCGGGGGGGACACTTCCGGTTTGCAAGGTTTCGCGGCAGGGATTCGCGACACTGCGCGATCCCTGCTGCATGTCGCGCTAAGGTTCCCCCGATCCGTTTGGATCTGGGGGACATAGCTGCCCCATAGAGGCAGCTGAAGACAGGGGGGATCCGGATAGGGGCTTGGGGGTGTCGCAGACCCCCTTCCCAGCCGGCAAAACCCCCTTCTCCCAAGGCGGAGGAACGGTGGTCAGCAATGGCCGCCACGAAGAAATCTGCAGCTGGACAAGCAGGTGCAGGAGGGAGAAAGCTGGAAGAAATATGAAAGCTGCTTTCAACCGGGACAAGGCAAGAGAAAGTGACCTGGAACCTTGAAGGCTGCTAAGTATACATTGTTTCTAGTGAGAGTTACAAGCTGCGAATATCCTAAAAGGGAAAGTTTTTTTTTTCTTGTTTCACTCTCCTTCCTAACGTGACAGCGGATGGGAAAAATCTTTTTGGCTGTGAGTGGGAAGGGAGAGGGGAAAAAATTGGAGCAAAATTTGAAAATAAGGAGAAGATTGCCTAGAACTTTAAAGAGTTACTAAACATCAATAAGGCTTCTAAAAGATATATTTTAAAGGGAACTTTGTGATTAAACTTTAACCCCAGAAAGAGAAAATGAAGAAGGAGAAGGTGTTTAAAAGAAACAGCTTGTTTGGATTATTTGGTGATTTTGGAACTTCTGAGAATTATTTCTGATTAAAAGCACTTGGGTGGTTGTTTGGAAAAACTTTTCTCTACACAATGGCATCACTTGTGGATGGACTGAAACTTGTATATCAAAAATATGAAAAAGAAAAGCAAGAAGGGAAAGATGTCCTTGGCACTCTTTTTCAATTTTTAGAAATGGCGGTTTATACTTATGTAAAGCTGAATGAGCAACAGGATGGTGGGGACAAAGAAGAAGCCATCTTTGATGAACAAATAACTTTGGTCGGAGAAGGGAAAAAGAAAGAAAAAGGAAAAGAAGACTTTAAGATCTGGAAAACAACCCAAAAAGAGAAGAATAAGGTGAAAAGGGGACATTATGTTAGGAAACAACAGAAAGGGGGAAAGCAGAATAAAAGGGAGGTGGAGAGACAAGGGGGTAAAGAGGACAAGGAGGAGAAGAAGCAAGGGAGAAAGGAAGAGATGAGAAGCCTTAATGGTGGGGAGCAAGATGTGAAGAAGCAAAAGTTTTTAGAGATAATGGATAAATTTTATTGAAAAAGGATTCTAGAAAGGTACATAAGATTGCATTTTTATATTTGTATTTAGAAATAACCATAGAAATTGGAAATAATATGTAATTTAAAATGTGATAAAATATTTAGTATAACCTAGTGAAATTTTTGTTAAGAAAAGGGAGTACTGTAATGAAATATGATTTAAGTATGTGACGTGGGGGGGAAATAATTTTGGAAAGCATAAGTGTTCCCACAAAGGCATGATATTTAATTGAAATGAGTAAAATGTTTAAGATATAAATGATTGTTAATATTAATGATTAGACTATGTTATCCTAGTGAAACTTTTTGTGAAATGAGAGATTTGAAGTAGAAGAAGGAGGAACATTGTAATGAAATAATGAGCTATAATATGTGATGTGGGGGGGGAATAACTATGGAAAATATGTGCTCCCATAAAAGTATGTGATTTAACTGAAAAGTAATGTGTTAAATGTTAAAGATATAAATGAATATCAATATTAATGAATAGATTTGTATTGGTTTTGATAATATAGTATAATTTTAGAATGTACCAGACAATCCCAATGAAAGTTATGTGTTTTATATTAAGTATTATAAAGATAGGGGAAAGAGATAAAGGCATCATACTCCATTTAGTGTATAGGATAAGTTTTTTTTCAAAGAAGAAAGATAAATGGATAGCTGGAAATAGAACAGACAAAGAATAATAAATATTATGATTTGAATTGAGAGGAGATAAATAAAATAAAATTGAGAAAATTTAAAAGAGAGGAGAAGCTATATAGAAAATTGAAAATGTTAATAAGATATGAAATGGTACATAAAATGAATATGAATTTGAATTTGTGTCTGTACCAAGAGTTTTAACTCGGGACCAAGCAACTTTCAGAAAAGAGATTTTTAATGTTTTTATGTTTTGTGTTTTTGTGTATTTATGTTTTGTATGTCTTTAAAAATTAATAAAATTTGTTCAAAAAAACAACAACACATACATTCCTATCATAACAAGGAGCTGTATCACAACTGCCTGCCCGGGGGGGAGGGGGGGGCTGCAATTTTCAAGCATGGTACCAGTTAGCCACAAATGCGAAGGTTGACCTGAGAGAATTACAGAAGCATGCTGCACATAAGGACCCCATGGAGGAAGAGTGGGTGAGACTCAAGCCACGGGGAGAAGCCCCATTGGAGCCTAGGAGCGTATTTCTTCTGTGGGAAGGAAGGCCACCAAGTGGCCGATTATACCTGGTTACACCTAGATGAGATTCAAAATTATACCGAGACCATGGAAGAGCATGTAAGGCTAATGAGAGTGGTACTTGAAAAGTTAGGCAAAGCCAGTTATACACAAAGCTATCTAAATGTGACTTCCACATTTAATCTACCTGGGGTACCACATTTACAAGGATGGGATAGAGATGGACCCAGGAAGGTGAGAGCAATCCTGGAATGGGAGGCCCTTCAGATCAGGAGGCTGTTACAGAGCTTCCTGGAATTTGCAATCTGTTATCAGCAGTTCAACCCCATGTTTGCCCACATAGCCCTGCCCATCATCTACTTGCTCAAGATGGGAGGGGGAGTGAAATCCAAATTGAGTGAGCTACGAAATGCCAAGTGGCCTTCAAAAAACTAAAATTGCTCTTTGCTGCTGAGCCGGTCTTAAAGTACCCAAACCCAGGTGAGTCTTTCGTGATTCAGGTGGATACCAGTGATGTGGCAGTAGGGGCATTTTTATTCCAGAGGAATGAAAAGGGAGAGTTGAAATCCTGTGCCTACATGTCTCTCAAGTTATTTGATACTGAGAGGTGGTGGGCCATTTGGGAGAAGAAGGCTTATAATGGTCCTAGGGGCTCTTCTCACCTGGAGGCAGTTCTTAGAGGGCAATAAGATTCCATTCAAAGTGTGGATGGACCACAAGAACCTGGACATGTTAAAGGCCCTGAGGAAGCTATCCCTTAAGCAACGTCCATTTTAACCACTTCAATTTCATCCTTCGCTACTTGTTGGGTGGGAAGAATTTCGTAGCAGATGCCCTCTCTCACATATCCCAGCACTGAAATACCCAAGAAGATGTGATTAATTCCATTATCCCATCCAGGCAGTTTGCAGCATCAGTGCTTGCGAGGCAGCAGGTGAACAGTGTCCACACAGCCAGCTGGGAACTCGATGATGCAAAAGATGCCTTGGGGACAGATGAGTGGTTCCAGAGATATAAAAATGACCTATTGATAAAGGAAGGCTTTGCAGTGGCAGCCAGCCAGACAAAACCTTGGTGCTGCACAGGAGCTATGATGCAAAAACTACAGGGTATTTTGGGCTTGTGAAGACCCTTCACCTGGTAAAGAGACAGTTCTGGTATCCAAAGATGAAAAAGGACATAGAAGCCTATGTGGCCAGTTGTCCTGTGTGTGCCTCCTTGAAACACCTACCCAAACCTTATCCAGGCTTGCTACAGTCAGTAGTCAACCAGCTAACCCATGAGAGGAGATATCCAAGGACTTCATCTTGGAGTTGCCCAAGAGTGACAGGAACACAAGAACAGAAATCTCCTTTTGAAAAGGATATACCTAACTGTACAGGAGCTAATCTGGTCTATGTTCTCTAGTCAGGCTCCAGTTATACCTCATCAGCCTATTTCCAAAGAAAAACACTTTGGACAAGGTCTTACTAACATTCAAGGAATTAATTTCACCAGAAGTTCTAAACCTACACAGCAACCTTCTCATCCCCTATATTGATATGAGACATCAATACTTCTGTGTAGAACAGAATATTAATTTTAAATTTTAGGCAAATGCAAATCAGTTTGAAATATCATTCAAATACAAATACAAAAAGACAATAGTCAATATATATCCTTCTCTCACCATTTTAACAATGTAAATTTTCCCAAGTAGCAAATTGTGGATCCTTATAATTATCATTAAACATAAGTTTAAATTCAGAACCTTGCTTGGATAGAGAAGCCTTTCCAGCTCATGTATTTCTTCTAAAATACAGCCCCATTTATTGAATTAAAAGTTGTGCTGAGAGCTATACAGGTTGTAAGCAAATGGTGGCTTTAACTGTATATTTTTCTATAAGATGATATAAAATGAAATGGTTATTAGTAGAATGGCCTAAGTCTATAACCAAATTGTTCTTCAGCTAATTTTTTTATGTTTTATAATAGTAATAACACTTAGACTTATATACCGCTTAACAGTGCTTTACAGCCCTCTCTAAGCGGTTTACAGAGTCAGCATATTGCCCCAACAATCTGGGTCTTCATTTTACTGATCTCAGAAGGATGGAAGGCTGAGTCAACCTTGACCCAGCGAGACCAGGACTGCTGGCAGCCGGTGATTAGCAGAAGTAGCCTGCAGTACTGAATTCTAACCACTGCACCACTGTAGCTTTTAACATAAATCTTTGAACTTTATAATATTTCAATGTCAATCAGATGTCTATCTATCATTAGATCAGATTAGATGGATCACCTTTATTTATTATTTATTTATTTGTATTTATTTGTATCTCACCTTTATTATAAATAACTCAAGACAGTGAACGTACCCAATATTCCTCCAACCTCCTATTTTTCCCACAACAACCCTTGAGGTGGATTGGTTTGAGCCTTATTTATAAATGAAGATCACAACAGAGTTCTCAGGCTGTCAGAATGTGACATGAATTATTTATATTAATAAATAACCTGCTGAAAAGGGCTCCAGCAGCCAACATGGCATTTGAACAGTTCAGGAGATAAGAGATCTTCACTAAGAATGTTATTGAGGTTCTCAATATAAATAATCCTATCTATTTCCCAATTAGATACCAAAGGTTAAAGTGAAGAGTGGCTGCAAGCTACACATAATTTGTTATAGAAATCTTTCTGCACACCACAACTGGAACCAATAAATACGTGGTTATAGTTTCTTGCAGATAGACATGTAGTATATCAGAAGATAACTGACATTCCCTCAATATTCCAGCAACCAAATGTAGAATATAACTGTATTCATATATTTTGCTTCAAATCTAGGACTGAGTAAAGGGAGGACAAATAATATGAAGTCTTTACATATAATATATTTCTTATGCTCTTGCCCAAGCTCAAACAGGGTGCCATGATTGCTACTGGATGATTTATTCCATACAACCCACAATCATAGGAACATGAAAATTAACTTACTCATATAATTTCTAGCTCAACTTACTATGAATGTAATTATGAAGACCCAGATTTTGGGGGGCAATATGCTGACTCTGTAAACTGCTTAGAGAGGGCTGTAAAACACCATGAAGAGCAATATTGCTATTGTTATGCCATTAAATCAATATTGCAAAAGCTACAAGGAACTATGTTATCTTTGACAAAACTTACTGAATCTTTAAAGTCAGGCTTAAGTTGCAGAAACGTACACTAAAGGAATATTATATGTCTCCAGTCAAAAATCTGGTCTTAGAATTAGAAGAACAATTACTTATTAATGATTTATTTGCCCTTAACAAAGAAATATACAACAGATGTAGTGAAGCTAACGAAAGTGGAACCAACCAATCAGTGTTTATATCTTAGTATTTAAGGCTTCTAAGTCCTCATTTCTGTAGATGAATTGATGAATGAAGTATAATATAACCCATCGATCAGTTATCAAAATTGTTCTCCCATAGGTTTAACTAATGATACACCTATTTGTATACTGATATGGAATCTAACAATTTTCAACTGTCTTGAATTACAAAATTCCTGGTTAGCATCTGGGAAGCAAATTTAGATACCTGGTTTCATACACCAGCATGGAAAGTAAAAAAAGAAAGGTTAGGCAAGAGGGAGATTACATAAAATGATCAAGGGAGTATTAGGATGGAAGAATTAGGACTGCTATAGAATGTAGAAAAAAATCCTCAGGATTTTTTTTTTTTTTGTCTACTCCAGAACGTAGACAACATTACTCAGGACAATCATATATTCTATTTGATCATTAGAATTAATATATATAATATTATCCATGAGACATCTAAAATGTATGAAAAAAATTAAAACATCGAATGTTCAAATGTTTGTATTTCCTAAACAATGCTATCTTAATCATATCAAACTGTTATTTGAAATAAGAAAGTGATATTGGATTGTAATCCAGCCTCATATTATACGAAGGTTCCTGATATGGATTTTTGTAGATTAAAAAAAAAAAAAAGATTAAAAGGGCCTAATGAAAGAGTCTAGTGAAAAGAATCTCATTGAGGAGGTTGAGGAATATTTCTGACTTATTTTGAATTATATTGTTCTTTCATTAATTACATATACCATGTTTCCCTGAAAGCCGAAATAAGCATCAGAACTTATTTTCGAGAGTGCTCAGCATCCCAGAAAAACCAAAAACAGCACTTCGGCTCTGTCCTCTGCTCCACAAAAGACATTGCTGCTGCTCTCTGAGCATACTCGAGGTCAGCATGCAGGCACAGTTGAAGTACAGTGGCAGCTTCTTCCTGCTTTAGCTTTGCCTCAGTCAAGAGCAGGGTGGTTCATGGCAAAATGGTGGGTGAATTCGCTTGCAAGGTATTCCTAAAGCCTCAGCAGGAGAGGAGGGTTGCTTGGATAGCAGACTGAGAAAGTGGGGTTAACACATGAGGTGTGAGTATGGGACGAGCTTGGCATTTCACCTTCCTGCCTTTTGCAAACTTTTGGCTGCATGCAAGGAAAGCAGAAGCAGCAGAGACCCTGGCTTGTTTTTCTCCCCCAAACTCCCATCAGAAATAAGTCTTTGCGAGGCTTGTCACACCGACATAACCTCTCATGGCAGGATGCTGCAAAGCTTGTTATGGTACAGCAAATTAAAAATTACAGTTAAACTTTATTGAGTACTAAAGAACTGTAATGGTGAATGCATATGACTCAGTGGTGGGATTCAAATTTTTTTACTCCCGGTTCTGTGGGCGTGGCTTATTTGGTGGACGTAGCTTGGTGGTCATGTGACTGAGTGGGCATGGCTTGGTGGTCATTGGCTGGGTGGGCATGCTTGGTGGTCATGTGGCTGGGTGGGCATGGCCAACTCAATGTCACTCACATCAAGGGGTGCCTCATCTGGCCCCTCCCCTCCCAGCCATTCCTTGTCACCCAGCCTCAACGCATCTATAGTTCTGTATAAATGTTGTTCACCTTTTTTGACTTTATTATCTACATATAATACATGTACTTTCATGGATCACTGAAAGGAGGAAATGGCTCACATGCTTTGCCCAAGAGTGTGATAGGCAAGAGGCTTTTAAGGGGCTGCCACAAAGAAAGGGGAACAATGTATTTTCCAAAGAAGCAGAAGGCAAACAAGAAGCAATGGATGGAAACTGAACAGAGAGAAGCAACCTAACACTAAGGAGAAATTTCCTGACAGTGAGAACAATTAACCAGTGGAACTACCTGTCTCCAGAAGTTCTGGGTGCTCAATCACTGGAAGTTTTAAAGAAAACACTGGACAGCCATTTCTCTGAAATGGTATGGGTTCCCCCCAAGGCCCTTTCTAAGTGTTATTGTTATTCTGGCACCTTTCCCAAGACCTCTACTCAGAGTTCGGCATCCTCAGTTTTCCCACCTGAGCAGGGGCTTGGACTATAAGACCTCCAAAGTCCCTTTCAATTCTGTAAACACACATGTATTTGTGCTCTGAACAATAGACATTGAATACATATATTGTAAACCCTGAAAAATGCCTGGGCAAAAGAAAGGCAGTAAAATCACTATAGGTGTATGGACAGTGTAAAATATTAATATATGATAAATAATGGAACAATTAAAAATAATAGCACAGTTATCTCTCTCTTTCTCCCTTCCTATTTCTTTCTTTCTTCCTATTTCTTTTTTTTTCTCTCTTTCTCTCTTTGTTTCTTTCTTTCCCTTCCTCTTTCTTTCTTTCATTTTTCCTATTTTTTCTTTTTCTTTCTATTTCTTTTTTTCTCTTTATTTCTTTCTCTCCCTCTTTCTTTTTTGCTTTCTTTTCCTGTCTCTCTCTCTCACACACACACTACACACTCTCTCTCTCCCCCTTCCTATTTCTTTTTCTTTCTTTCTTTTTCTTTCTTTCTGCTTCTTTCTTTCTTTCTTTCTTTCACTTTCCCTTCCTCCTTCCTTCCTTCCTTCCTTCCTTCCTTCCTTCCTTCCTTCCTTCCTTCCTTCCTTCCCTTCCTTCCTCCCTTTCTTTCTTGTCTCTGTCTCTCTCACACACACACACCACTCTCATGACACACACACACACACACACACACACACACACACCTACCTGGTCTGGAACGAACTGATCTGGCAAGCTCCATAGCAGCGGGCAGCAGGAGAACGAAGAAAGTTCTCAAAGGTGTTCTGGTGGGCGGTGGCAGCAGGTGGCGGGGCTACGGGAAACACCCCGGGAGTTCCCTTCCTCCCTTTTGGGACACCACCACTGTCACTCACTCCACCGCCCACACTCGCACCCTAAACACTCTGCCCTTAGCAAAAACCATCACACCCACCACACACCCCTTGCAGCTCCCCAGATCCCCAACACTCATCCTGTAGCTGCACCTCCCTGCTCGCTACTCAACTTGCCGCAACAGACAGCCATGGCGCACGCCTCTCTCAGCCCCACTCCATTGCACCCAGGACAGCCGGACCAAGCTGCACCAGCCACAACCAGCAACAGACCACCACCTCCTCTGCCTCCCTTGAAGTCTTTGCCCTGCGCTGCCCCGCACCTTCGCCACTCATTGAGGAGGAACCGGAGCACAAAACCTTCACCCACATTGCCCCTTCGACCTCGTGCTCTGCCACCAATCAACTGCTCCCCTGAATTTCTCAATTACCCACAATTAACGTTTAAAAAATCCGTGTTCTTTTCATAATGCCATTCAGCCGCAAAGGCGCCTACCAGAGCCCAGTCTCCAAATCCTGAGGGGAGATCGGGGGAGGGCTGCTGAATCCCTCAGAGGAGCCTCTTTCAGGGATGGGGCTGCTCTGGAAAAGGAGCGGCAGCTTTATCTGCCCAGATGAGCGACAGCTTCATCTGCCCAGTATTGGAAGGAGAGGACTAGGAGGCACCACCCACTCTGACTTCCAAGCTGGAACCTGGAAGAGCAAGGGGAACAGAGCTTCCAGCCAGAATGGGTGGGCTGGGGCTTTCCTTCTTCCCTGCCCTAGCAGCCCCTCCTCCGTTGCTTGTTGTGCTGCGGCCGCCATGTGGTAGAGAAGGGAGTGCACCACATGATAGCTTAGTCAGCCAGCCAAGTCCAGAAACAGCAAGGCAGGTCCAGTAAGGTCCCAGGAATGGCAAGGGAGGCCCAGCAAGGTCCCGGGAATGGTGAGGGAGGCCCGGCCAGGTCCCAGGAACAGCGAAGGAGGCCCGGGAAGGTCCCTGGAATGGTGAGGGAGGCCCAGCAAGGTCCCAGAAATGGCAGGAGAAGCCCAGCAAAGTCCTGGGAATGGCAGGGGAGACCCGGCAAGGTCCCGGGAATGGCAAGGGAGGCCTGGCAAGGTACCGGGAATGGCGGGAGGGCTAGTGCAACTCACAGGCTTACCTGTGAGCAGTCAGATCAGGGCTGCTTAGTTGGGATGCAGGCACCATATGAGAAGGCAGGTTAAAGGCAATCCACAAGGACCCAGTGTGCCGCATAGGAGGTGAGGAGTGACTGGGCTGGGCGAGCGTCAGGCGGGCGGGATAAGCATCGGGCGGGTGGGGCAAGAGAGTGAGTGGCGACCAAGCAACCATGTAGAGAGCATGACCAGCCAGAAGTTATTACCAGTTCAGCAACCCACGCCAAATCCTTACTACTGGTTCGCCCGAACTGGTGCAAACCGGATGAATATGATTTAAATAGAAACATTACAAAGATTGTAAAGCGGTCCAACTAACAAACTCCAAATCAATAGACTCCAAGACAGGCATTTTCTCAAAGTTCCATTTTATTAGAGTAGTCATTTGGCACTTCTGGAATCCAAATCTGAGAGTTCCAGGTTTTCCCTTCATAATTGAAAATCCAAAACTCATCCCCTGCATCCATCAGTCTATCACATGATCCAATCACCAGCTATCCCAAGTGGAGACATGCCTCCAACCACTCCTTTTCCAGGTGCGGGATGGATTGTCCTTGATTCAGAAGAAGAATGTTGCTATGTCTAAACTTCCTCCTCTCTGTAAGATCCCCCCTCCCAAATTCCCAGGCACTAGAATGTGACAGTGTGGAAGTTTCTAAGTAAAATGTGGCTTCCAAAGATGACAATGGACACAGGTCACAGTTACTTTTTCCTCACCACTGTAACTTTAAACAGCTGCTGCCAGAGGCAGATACTACACACGGTCTTGCTGTCTTCCTTTTTTGAATTTCTCATTGACTCTATTTTTAATAGAGATATTTTTTAATATTTCTATATCACATAGAAAAAAATATTTTTTCTATGTGATATAGAAAAAAATGGCAGCTACTTCAGCTGGAAATACTTGGAAATATTAGATTTTTAACAGCATTCTCCCATTTGAAAACAAAAAAAATATCATTTTTGTTTTGTTTTGTTTATGTTTTCAAAGATCACTGTGTTTTAAATGTAAATTGCAGGTTTGAATGTGCCTGAGCCATTATTGGTAAAACATAGAGGTAAAAAAAAATAATAACCCATTCTCTCTCTTACACACACACACACACACACACACACACACACACACTTCAGAGACATTACCATCCCAACTCAATTTCAGTTTTCTAAAACTTACTAAATAAGGATGCAAACAATTGGCAAAAATCTCAGTATTCCTATTTCAGGAATACTTATGTATTCTTAAAGATATTGTGTCTTATCAAAATCCTCCATCTTAAATATAAAGACTCTATTTGCCATGAATTAATAAGTAAGGACAGAATTTCAAACTTATGTCAACTAAAGTTTGTGAAGTAGGTAAAGATGAGAAGATGATAGTATAGTTCATATAACCCTTCTGGGAAATCATAGACTAGGTCATTCCATTAATATGATTACAGACAATCTCTCCCCAGAACAGAGCATGTATGATCTATCTTTCCCCACCACAGCTTCCTCTTGCATACTAATTAAAACATACTACTGGCAAATATGTTATGAATAAGTTAAGAAGAAGAAAGAGAAATGAATCTTGCATTCTGAGCTCTATATTTGACTCTAAGAAGCAGATGATGGTTTATGTACAACTTATGAACTTAATTTTCTGTTTTGCAATATATGTCTCTTTGTGTCTATGTTTAAAAGCTACCTGCAACTCTGCACTTCAGCACTACCTGAGTTAATTGTGCCTTACTTTGGAAGAAGCCAAGCATATCTTTGTTTTTTGTTAAAAAAAATTCTTTTTCTAGTTAGAAATGTTTTTGTTTCTGCTGAATGGCACACTTCTATTAAGAGCACATACAGACTGTCCAGTTACTGAAGTATCTGACAAAATGATGACGTATAATTAATTGTATACTATACAGAAGAAAAATAGCTGCTAATATTGTTGTCAACATTCTGAGCAAGTATTCCCACAAGATTATAATTAAGGAAAGTTATCTCCCAGTAGAATCCATGCAATTACAATATAATACGTACGTTCTTAAATAAGCAGAAGAGCATAATCTTCTTTAAAAGGTGCTCTCTGAGCCTGATTGTTTTCTTGCAGACATTTTATTACCCAAACTACATAACATCATCAGTGCTAGTATGGAATGGGGTGTGTTCTCAATTTATATTCTAGTGCAGGGTGTCAAACTCGATTTCATTGAAGGCCACATTAGGGTTGTGTTTGACCTCGGGGGGCCGGGTGGGCAAGCCCAGCTCAACTCACTTGTATCGGGGGCACCTGTGGTGGTCCAAGCTCTCTGCTCGTGAAATGGGCTCCCGAGCTCCATTTTCAGCTGTGATGGCTTTCTGCAAGCCTCTGCCAGTGAAAATGTAGCTTGGGAGGGCCTCGTGCAACCCTCTGCCAGAGAAAATGGAGCTCAGGAGGTCCATGTGCAGCCCTCGCAAACTCATTCTCAGCTGTGAGGGCCTCCTGCAACCTTATGCCAATGAAAACTATCTGAAGAGCCAACTGATCTAGGAAAAGATGTAACTGGTACACCAGTTGAAAAGCCTTCCTGGCATCATTTGCTCATCAAGCTCATCAAGTTGTGAGTCCAGGAAAACTCCCAAATTGCACATTTAAATAAGAAAGTGCAATCCCATCCAAGATGAAAGTCAGAATAGAGTTCGAGAAGAGAGACAATAGAGCCCTATGGCACTCAACAAAGGTAAAGCCTAGAGATGATCTTTCTCCTCAGTCAACTCTAAGTGGAACTTCCCCCAGAGAAAGGAAAAGGAACACTAAAAGAGTACCTCTAATCCTCAGTCTGTGAAGCTGGCTCAAAAGTATTCTATGGTTAATGATATTGAAAACCACTGGGAAATCAAGCTGCAAAAAGGATGGATGCACCTCTACCTTCCTGCCCCATCCCAGGCCATCAACAAATATAATCAAAGGTCTGAGACAATACTAAATCCAGATATGAAACCCGATTAAAATGAGTCCAGATAATCTGTTTCCTCTAGGGTTATCATCTCCTTCTCCGCAATCTTCCCCAGAAATGGAAATTTGGAGACTGCACCTAAGAAAATCTCTTGAGGTGTGCCACTACTTCTTCTTCTCCCACAGTATGAAAGTGAGAGAACTTTCATAACCTAGGAATAACCCAGATCCAGTAAACAAGTAGCTATACTAACAGGCCCAAGAGCTCTCTCCAGTTCTGCAGTTATTGGTAAGTTGACTTAAATATGTAAAGAAGGATAATAAATTCCACTGATCAATAAAGTATATTGTATCAGATAAAATAGAGTTTATGTATAAGTGAATATGCAGAAATTCATATAATATGAAAACTGTCAACTTGGGAAGCATCCCTGACCTGCTCTTGAGTTGCTATAGGCAAGGGGGTTGGAAAAGCAAACTTTGCAGCTGCATCAAGGAGCTGGCATTTCAGCCAAAACAAAGCACATTCCAACCAATATGTCTAAGTCATCTCTACAGAAACTCACAGTATGAAACCCACACTATCAAAAAAATGACCAGGAAAACCCCCCCGGACTGCTGCAACCTGCAGAGCCAATGAGACTATGGGACGAAATTGCAATAGACTTTATTATGGAGTTGCCAAAGAGTGGGGGGAACATGGTGATCTGGATCCAAGCAGGCACATTTCATACCCTGCAGCAGACTACCCTCAGACTACCAGTTAGCCAAACTGTTCCTGAGGTATATCTACTACATGCATAGCGTACCAAGAAGAATCATCTCAGACAGAAGAGTCCAGTTCACAGCTAAGTTCTGGAGGGAGTTCCTCCGGTCTATTGGGTCATCCCAGGGCCTTAGCTCAGCTTTTCATCCAGCTGCCAATGGGCGGGGGGGGAGAGAACATCTGAACGCCATGATAGAGAAGCACCTGAGTGTTACATTAACTGTCAGCAGTCCAATTGGGCCTTTTGCTGAGGTCGCATACAATAATGCTGATCATAGTAGCATGGGTCTAATTCTGTTCAAAATAGTGAATGGCATAGTAATCATACCAATGCCAGAATACCCAAGGGATCTCCCCCCCTCCCCCAATTAGCTTGACAGACTGACTGTTAACACTAAAATCAGCATGGGAAAATATCAAGTATACGCTAGCTAAAGCAGAGCAGACCTATAAGAAAAGGCAGACAAACACCAAGCCCCACAACGACCATTCCAGTTGGAGGGGAAGTCTACCTTTTCACAAAGTACTTGAGATTAAAACTCCGGTAAGAAGCTGGGACCCAAGTTCATGTGACCATTCCCCATAGTGAAGATCATCAACCGAGTCATGGTGTGTTAGGAATATAAGTCACCTAACAGGTATTTGGATTAGAAATATATAAACCAGGATAAACATTTTATAACTGCCTCTTTAAGGAAGTGCAAAAAATCTGTAATTGGGTGTGGTTTTTCAAACGGCCATAAGATGGAGCCAGAAACCTGGGTTGTTTTAGTCTGAGTCTCAGAAGAGAGTGTGAGTATATCTCTGTTTCCTTCTGTTGGAAAGTATTGCCATTCCTCGATTTTTCCTAATTGACTGCTATTTCTGTATTTGATGTAAGTCTGATACTGAACTGTTTTTGATTCTGGACTTTGATATTGGAATTATCCCTGAAATGAACACTGACTGATTTAACTGTGAATGACTTTGGACTGTGTTTGAACTTTGCTTTAACCTTTCTGGAAGTAAAAACCTACATTTACTGTACAATGTATCTGTGTGCTGTGTGTGTATTATTCAAACACTTCTCTCAAATACGTCTCCCTGTATGCGCTCATTCTCCTAATGGGGAATTACCTCAACATGGTGCAATTAAAATTGCCCTGACTGCTAGGGAAGATACACCCGGTATTCCATAGCAGCTTCTTAAAACCCTCAACCCTCAAACCAACCCTGAGACCACTACCCCATGAGTCCCCAGACCCAGTGCTCATAAGGGGGGCTGTCATGCCCCTGTTGGAGATTGACTCCAAGGGAGAGGAGGAACAGCCAACAGAGAGCGGAAGTATGGCTCCAAAGGTTGTGGAGGAGGCTGGGGAAGGGCAGAGGCCAGCTGGGCAGTCAGAGGAAGACCCAGGCCCATCCCCTCTCCATCCTAGGGCATGCAGGGAGAAGAGGATAAGGGAGAGACATGAATGGCATGGTTTACGGGGGAGGAAAGGCCTTGATCGTCTTCATGGGTTGCAGCTGTGAGAACTGGTTAAAAGGACGGACATGTATATGGGCCTGTGCTGGAAACAAAGCGTGGAAATAAGGCGTTGGTACTTACCTGATACGCCCGTTCTCCGGGAGCTATGAAGAGCATCCAGTAGTGGGAGGTGCTTCAGTCTCTCCTCAGATAGGCTGGGCTTAATTAAAAGGACGCTCCTCCTCCACAGTACTCCTCCCTAGCATCCCCTAGTTTTGGCGAAGTCGAAGTGTCAACACATTTCCGTCCTTCACCTTATCTAAGAGTTGGCCGGAATAGGAACCCCACCAGATGGAACTTGGGTGGGGCTGGATGCTCTTCACAGCTCCCGGAGAACGGGCATATTAGGTAAGTACCAATGCCCTTTCCCCTTCTGAGCTGTTCAGAGCATCCAGTAGTGGAACATACCAAAGCTTGGCCTGTCCTATGGGAGGGAAACCATCTGGATCTATGTTCCCTCTTGGTCCCTGTGGACTCGTTGTAACACTCTCCTACCAAATAAGGCCTCCGCAGAGGCAAACACATTAATTTTATAGTGCCTGATGAAGGGTGATGGAGAGGCCCAAGTTGCTGCCCTACAAATTTCTTCTATTGGCGCTTGCATGGCCCATGCTGCCGACGTTGCTGCACTTCGTGTGAAATTCACGGTTATGCCTCTAGGTAGTGGAAGTGACTGAGCCTCATACGCCTTGGCAATCGTGGCTCTCAACCATCTGCCAATTGTTGAAGATGAAACTTTGTGCCCTTGGGTGGTAGGTTGAAATGAAATAAAAAGAACTTCCACTTTCCTAAAGTCAGCAGTATGATCTAAGTAAGTGTGTAGGGCGTGTCTTATGTCAAACCGATGCCATTGGTATTCGAGTCTGTGAGTTGGTCTCAGGCAAAAGTTCAGGAGCACCAACTCCTCCGCCCTGTGGAAAGCAGAATTAATTTTTGGCACAAACGTTGGATCTGGACGGAGGACTCTGTCGTGGTGAAATATACATAGGTCTTTTCTTACTGAAAATGCAGCTAGTTTGGAGATATGTCTTGCTGACGTAACAGCTATTAAAAAGACTACTATGTCAGAAAATGGAGACTCGTCTTCAGTGGCTCAAAGGGTCCCTTCGTTATAGCAGAAAGAACCTTGCCAAGATCCCAAGTTGGGTAGCGGTGAATCACCAGGGGCCGTATATTTGTGGCTCCACGAATGAAACTATGAATGTGAGGATGATGTGAAATGGAACGCAGATCACCCCAGGAAATAACCAAAGCTAATGCTGCCACCTGCCTTCACAATGTGTTGGGCAAAAGACCCCTGTCCAGACCGTCCTGCAAGAACTCCAGTATTTGTGCCACTGATGGGGTCAATATTGAATTTAGCGCACCATTTACAAAATATGTTCCAAGTGGCATTGTAAATGCGATTTGTCGATGGGCGTCTGGCCACCTGGATGGTGGAAATGACCCTGTTGGAAATTTGTTTGCCCTTCAGATGTTGCCACTCAATCTCCATATGGCAAGGTGGAGCCATTGAGGATCCAGGTGTTGAACTCCCCTGAGATAGAGCAACTCTGTCCGGTGGAATCCTCCATGGTTCTGCTAATGACAGATCCTGGAGGTCTGCAAACCACGGCCTTCTGGGCCAGTATGGTGCTATTAACAACAGCTCCACTTTCTCCTCCAGAAGCTTTTGGATCACCTTGGGGATCACTGGAAGAGGGGGAAATACATACAGTAGGCCTGGTGGCCAGCGGCATCGAAAGGCATTGATATTCTCTGAGTTGGGTACCTTGATATGAATCTTGGGAGTTGGGTGTTGAGAGGTGAGGCGAATAAGTTGATCATCAGTTGTCCGAATCTCAGGGCTGCTTCTTGGAACAATGACAGATGTAACTGCCATTCTGATCAACTGTGGCCCTGCTCAGTCAGTCTGCCTGGAAGTTGGACAGACTGGAGATATACTCCACCCTGATGGAGAGCAAGTTCTTCTCCACCCAAAGACACAACTTCTCTGCCTCCCTCATCAGTTGACCCGAGTGGGTACCCCGTTTGTTTATATGAGCCTTCATTGTCTGTTAGAATTAGGATGTGTTTGGACCGAATTAGTGGAATGAAGCTGCGAAGAGCCAGATGGACAGCTCTGAGTTCCAGTAGGTTTATGCTGTACGATTGTTCGAGAACAGACCAACGCCGTTGTGCCATGTGGTGCTGGTAGTGTGCTCTCCATCCTAACAGGCTGGCGTCTGTCGGGATGATAGATCTGTTGGGTTCCTTGAATAGACAACCCCTGTTGATGACAGGTGTAGTCCACCAGCGAAGAGATCTGAGGACCTTTCGTGGTACGAGTATTCGTGAGTTGGAAGTGTTTCTTCCTGACCTTTGGAAGGGCAACAGGTACCATTGTAGGATTCTGGTGTGCATCCAGGCCCAGGGAACAACAGAAATACAGGAGATCAGTTTCCCCAATAGTTTCGATAACCAGATCAGAGGTACCCGTTTAAGGGTCCTGATCTCCTGAGCTAGTTGTCTGATACTCTCGTCTGTCCAGAGAAAGAAAGACTTTCCTTTCCATGGTATCTATAATGGCTCCTAGATCAATTAGGCGAGTCGATGGAGTTAAGTGACTCTTAGCCCAGTTTATAGAAAACCCATGGTGTTGAAGAGCCTGAATAGTAAACTGGGTGTCTAGTTCAGCCTGACTAACCGATGATGACAAGATTAGAATGTCATCTAGATAGCACTGTAAACGGATGGGTCTACCCGAGATGTCCGGCCAGAGCTCCCAGGACTTTAGGGAAAGTTCTGGGAGCTGATATTAGCCCAAAAGGAAGAGCAATATACTAAAAATGCATATTATTATAGCAAAATCTAAGAAATTTACTGTGGGAAATCCAAATCGGAATGTGCAAGTATGCTTCTGTCAGGTCTATAGATGTTAAAACGTCACTCTTCCTGATGCCAAGTAGGATAGATTGTGATGTGGTCATTTTAAATTTCTGGTACATCAGACAGCGGTTGAGGTGTTTTAGATCTAAAATTGCTCTCCATCCCCCCGAACTCTTTGGAACCACGAAAAGGTGCGAGAAAAACCCCTGTCCTCACTGATCCGGAGCCACCAGTTAAATGGCCCGGATCTCCAGTAGATGTTGTATAGCTGTGTGCATAAGAGATCTTTTGGCAGGGTCTTTAGAGAGAGGGGATTTCATAAAGAAGTTTCGGGGTGGTGGATTGGAATTCCAGAGCCAAACCAAATCTGACTGTGTCCCTGACCCAAGAGTCAGAAGTAGAGGGATCCCATTGATCGGCGAAGAATTTTAGTCGACTGCCGATAGGTATTTCCTGAAATTCCCAATTTGGGACGCCAAAAAGACCTGTTTCCAATCCCACATAAAGGTCTCTTGCCTTGTCCTCCCCTTCTAATCCTGTCCCCAAAGTCGGACCTTTTGGGTTGATGCCCTTGTCTATATCCCGGGGCCCTCTGGGATCTATTAGAGTAGGAGCCCTGGTAGAAGGGATGAAAGGAGCTCTCCGAAAGGACTGCGGGCTTCTACTGTCAGATTTCCGAAAAAGAGAAGGCAGGAATTTTTTCTTGTTCCTAGATTCTATTAGGAGAGGATCAAGGACAGTGCCAAACAGTTTAAAGCTTTAGTTGGGCACAGAGGCAAGCTTCCACTTTGCCTGAGTCAAAGCAATCTCCGAGCAGATACCTGAGAGGCAATGGCTCTGAAAGAAAATTTAACAGCATTAAACATCACATCAGCAGAAAATTCTGCTATGGCTATTAGCTTGGCAATGTCCTGATGCGCTCGAATGATGGAGTGGGGATGCTGTCCCTTAGATGGCAGAGCCATCTTAAGGAAGATCTAGTAAAAAAGGATGCGGCCGTAGCCACTCTTATGGCTAGCAAGTGATTGCAACACTCCGATGATGGAATAGAGGATTCAATGGGTCTCTGATGACAATTAAGGGTTCTAATTTAAGAAAGAAAGGATCAAACCTGAGAGTTTTTGGAGAATATTTTTGCTATTCCAGGCAACCAACAGAAAAAGCTGCCTAATCTTGTGATGGCTGAGCAAAAACTGGGGGATGCTAGGGAGGAGTACCATGGAGGAGGAGGAGTGTCCTTGTAATTAAGCCCAGCCTATCTGAGGATAGACTGAAGCACCTCCCACTACTGGATGCTCTGAACAGCTCAGGGGAGAAATCTCTAGTCTGTTGTTCCTCTCTGTGTGTGTTCCGATATCTGTGGACGTCTTCAAGCCCTTATCTTACCTGATTCCCTTAATTGCTTCAGTGTGGTTTGTGTTGTTTTTACTCTTTATAATTTATAGGCATTTTTAGTTTAAATGGCATTTTCTCCTTTTCATATTTTCTTGTAGGGGAGTTTTTTGTCTCCAGTCAAGGATATTTGGAGCTTTGAAGCAAAGTGAAGGAATAAAAGGAGCTTCACTTGTTTTTGTGACTGTGTTTATTTTGTATCCCACCCTGGATCATCACAGGAGCAAACCCATTATGAGATGCAATGAATCCTCGATTCGAGGTGGCACAGGAGACAGCTCCAATACCTAATCAAGTGGAAGAGCTATCCCTTATTGGAGGCATCTTGGATAAAGAGTAGAAACATCCAAGCTGATCGCCTCATAGCTAAATTCCATGAAGACTACCCAAACAAGCCTGGTTTCGCACCCTGAAATCTATACCTGTACTCAAACTGACTTTGCTTTGCAAAGGAAGTGAGGGGAACTGAATGTCAACTCACGAAGCATCCCTTACCTGCTCTAAGTTGCCATAGGCAAGGGGGATGGGAAAGCGAATTTCACAGCTGCATCAAAGAGCTCGCATCTCAGTCAAAACAAAGCACATTCCAACCAATATGTCAAGGTTGTCTCCACGGAAACCCACAATGGCCGTAGGGAGTGACTTTTACAACCCACAAAATTGCTTTGTTGAGGAATGTGACTGATGACACACACATATTGGCAGAGGGGGAAACAGGATCAGAGGCAAAGCGCGAATTGAGGTCAGAGTTAGCTCCACCTGGTCCTTACCGACGTGAAGCTCCTAATAAATAACTGGATTTCTTTTGAAACTTGGCTTGAGGCTCATGATTTAATAAGGGCATCTGTCAGAACCCTGCCAAAAAATTATAGTTGAATTTTCATACAGAATGATGACGATGTATAATATTATAAATACAGCATTGTCATACTATATGAATATTACAATTACTATTATAATTGTATACAATTAAAATAGTTCAACTAACCAATTCACTGGTGAGAGTAGCAATAATCTCAGAATAATTTTAGAATGTGTCCCTGTCTGCTGCAATACTGAAATTTAGTATACAACATAGCAAGGACACCTTCACAACTAGAAAATACTGAAAATGATTCTTTTAAAAATGTAAAACATTCCAAAATCAAAACACACTAATCATAAAAAAGCCAAACTGTGTTAAAGACAGGTTGTTCTGTTTAACATTCACTCTATATTGAGGGATGAAGAAGAGTTTGGAGTAGCATCCATAAATGTGTAAAACTGACGAAACCACACAAAACGTGAAACTTCTCTATATGGCACATCATTGAGAGAGTTTCCAGGATCACATTTTTAGAATGCATACCACTTTTTTGAATATACATATACACCAACTCCAACTTGCCAAAATATTTAGTAGGCAATAATCAAGCCTTCTGCACTGGAAACAGAAGCAGTTGTTTCCAAGAAATAATGTGTATCATATGTTTCACATAAAGATGAAATCTTGGATTAATAATGAGACAATCAAAAGTCTTGTGCTTGTTTTTAACATTTTTCAGGAATCCAAGATCTTTTAAAGAAGAAAGATAATGTTGAATAGAAATGAAAACATTATGTCACAGAGCATTAAAAAGGAAACACAGTAAAATATGCAATTACAAATCTAGGATATAAAGTGAAATCATATTGATCAGTATTTTCAATAAAGTTTTATGCTGTATAAATAATGCCCTTATATACCCTTCTCCTATAGCATGTTGTGTCTAATGTTTCAAGCGATGCTCCTGTCTGATTAACAGTAAAACTCTTGATTTGTGTAATGTTGGCATTTTGTTTGTGCTTGTGCCAATAGGTATGGTATTCACTAAGCAGGAAAAATAAATTATTATTTCAGCTAAGAAGCCTAAGGCATCCCTTTGTCACTTTTCCTGTTTCAATTACTATAGATTATTCTCACCAAGAACTGTGAAACTGTATAATAATTTGGTTTTTTTTTCCCTCTAGTAACTACTACGTTTTTTTCAGCAACTTAAAATAATTCTCTATACCTGTGATGGCAAACCCTTGGCATGTGTCCAGAAGTGGCATGCAGAGCTCTCTCTGTGGGCATGCGTGTTGTTGCCAGCTGCTCTTCTGGTTTGTAACACGGAGGCCAACTGGTTTTTGTGGGTGTAGAGCACCAGAAAACAGCCCAAAAAACAGCAGAAAACAGACCATTTTCTGGGCTATTTTCAAGCCAAAAAATGCCCCCCCAAATGGCCTGAAAACGGCTCCAAAAATGGCAAAAAACCAGGCATGAGCACACTGGCCAGCTGGTCTTCGGGTTTCCGACACTCCGACATCCACACATGCATGTGCATGCACATGTATTCCGGTTTGGACACTCGGTGCCTAAAAAGTTCGCCATTAATGCTCTATACCAAGGTTAACTAAGAAAAATAATGCTTAAAAAATAGTAAACAAGATATAAAATCTTATAGTCAATTTATTAAGTAATAAACTACATTTCCCAAATGCTTTTTTGCAAGCTTTCATATTTTCTCTATTTCACTTTCATAGAATTCTGGCCAGTGTTGTTCAAAGGATCAAAAAGTTCAGCTCTGAAATTCTAATAAAATTTGCCTATTTTCTATTGCCCCCAATTATTATAATTATCCTCAATAACCTATTATTTCAGTTCAAGAAGCCAATTATATCTCCACCTCATTTTTTTGCAGCTTCAGATTGTTGAAGCATCAATGCGTGATTCTAAAATCTATAGAACAAAGCTGGTCACTTATTAAGTAGATGCTATCAAGCAGGCTGGACACCAAGTCTAAGGCTAGAAAAATGCTTGATGCCCTTATTTTATTTTAGTAATAACTCATATCTCTTCTAAGCTCTTTCCAAAGTGGTTGATTAATGAGAGGTTAAAAACTGTAAAGGTGTTTTTATTATAAACAACAACCTGAAGTGAGGGATAGAATAAATACAAACTTCTAATAAAAATAATATATTTGAAACACATCAGAAAGTGGACATATTTTATGTACATATATAATTATAGATTATATAAACATCACAAAAATAAATTATTTCTAAATGTTTAAACTGTGGGAATCATGAATCATGCACAGTAAAAAGTTTTGAACATGTTATTTTTTCTTTATGTTATTGTACATTTATATACATTTATTGTACACACATATACACATGACTTTCATTTCCACTCTGATTAAGATCTATATTTATTTAAAATACTGTAAAATACTTTTTCTATATGAAATTAGCCTTAGTTAATTACAAAAAGGTGTAAATAATGATTTAATTAAAAATGTAGTTTACTTATTTGAAGGCAGTATGTATGTTCTTCAGAGGATGTTTATTATTCCTTCATGTTCTGCAAGTATGTCAGAGGACAAAACCCACTATTCAGGCATGTCAAATTGAGCTATAGTAGCTGCATCTTAAAACAGATTATGTAAAGTCTTTAACTACTTACTTTCTGAAACAATATTTATTTATTTATTTGTCAATAGCTTACAGGATAATAAACATAAGTATAAATACAGTAAATGGGTACGAATAATTATGGACAATAGGACAGGGATGGTAGGAATGATTGTGTGCTTATGCATGCCCCTTACATACCTCTTAGGAAAGGGGTGAGGCCAATAGTGGTTAGTTTGAGGGAAAAGGAGTGTGGGTTTGGGGATGTGACATCAGAGTCAAGTAGTGTGTTCCAGGCATTGACCACTCTGTTGCTGAAATTGTACTTCCTGCAATCAAGTTTGGAGTGGTTTACATTAAGTTTATATCTGTTGTGTGCTCTTGTGATGTTGTGGCTAAAGCTGAACTATTAATTAACTGGTATATCTGTTGTGTGCTCTTGTATTGTTGCAGTTGAAAGTGATAAAGTCATTGATTGGTAGTACATTAAAGCAGATTATTTTATAAACGATGCTTAAGTCAAACAGTAGGCGGCATAGTTCTAGGTTGGCCTAATTCAAAATCTCAAGCCTGGTGGTGTAGGGTATTCTGTTGCGAACAGAGGAGTGTAGTACTCTTCTTGTGAAATACTTCTGGACACCCTCAATTGTATTAATGTCCGATATACAGTGCGGATTCCAGACAGCCGAGCTGTATTCAAGTATTGGTCTAGAAAAGGTTTTGTATGCCCTAGTTAGTAATTCAGTATTACCAGAGGAGAAACTTCTTAAGATTAGATTTACAACTCTTGAAGCTTTCTTGGCAATGCTGTTGCAGTGAGCTCTTGCACTTAGGTCATTAGATATGAGTGCTCCAAGGTCTTTGACAGAGTGAGGGTCATCAATGTGGTCATATCAGTCTAGATTATATTTGGTATACTGATTTTTTTTACCAATGTGTAGGACAGAGCATTTGTTGGTCGAGATTTGGAGTTGCCAATTGTTTGACTATTCAGACAACATCATCGAGGTTGCTTTGAAGGACAGTAGCATTGTTAGTGGTGTTGAATAATTTTACGTCATCAGGGAAGAGGATACAGTTGCTTATAAGGTGATTGCAAAGGTCATTTATATAGAGTATAAAGAGTGAACGCTGCCTTGGGGAACACCGCTGTTGACTGGTGCAGGGCATTTCCTATTTTTCCTATTTGTTGTCTATTTGACAGGAATGCAGTAATCCACTTATGAAGGGATCTGGAAATGCCAGAAGAGTTTAGTTTTAACAGTAGTTTGTCATGTACCACTGAGTCAAAGGCTTTGCATATATATAACCCGGAATAACTGATTTCCAACACAACAATCTTATCTCAGGTACACCATGAATATGACAATTCAGAGTAGAAAGAAAGCTAGAAAGAAAGAAACTGAAAGAAGCCGAATACCCTACACAACTTGGAAAATCAACCCTTGTATTTTCTTCTTAGTGTCTAAATGTGAATTTCCACATGCTTCTCATGGTATTCAACAGCATGACTCTTTCTTTGTGTGATAGAACAGTTAGCCAATTTGAGGTTAAACAAACATAATTTTTGTTGCAACCTTGGTAAAATATCCTTATAAGCTAACCCAGAGTTCCCCAACCTTTCCGGCTTTATGAACCAGTGTGTGTGTGTCAGGGTGGGTGGGGGGTGGGGTGGGGTGGGATGATTCAGTTTGAATGGCTGGTAAGCTTGCACGCTTAGAAAAAAAAATAACATAAAAATGAAATAAAATAATAAAATAAAATAGTAAAATAAAATAAAAATATACAAAGGCCCAAGTGATGTTGTACCTTAATAAAATACTTTGGATGCAAAGTTGAAGCCACTTTATACTGAGCCAAAGCATAGACCTCACCTTTCTACCCAAATTTAAAAATAAATTATCTCAATATTCTAAAATGAAGATTTTACTGCCCTGGGAGATAGGGACATAAGAAATATGGGTGATTGGGAGGGCAAGTCAAATAAGGCAAGTGGAAATTATGGCAACAATATCAAAACTCATCCCTTTGTAGAGATATGTGATGGTGCCACTGCTATCTTGCCTTCATTTAACCTCATATATATCTCAGATGCCACTGAAAGGAAACAACAGCTTTTTGCTGAATATGCAGATAACACCATGAAGAAAAGACAGAAACCATCAATGTTTTATCATGCTTATTTGGCAATAATTGATCATCATTATGTCAGCAATCCATCTTAAATACATGCTTTAGATATAAAGATAAGTATGCTATACATATGCATGTTGTTTTACCTGATGTCAATCTCTTGAGAGGAAAGTATTATATATTTACAAGTATAACAAATGCATGCAGAGAATGATTGGGTTAAGAAGAATCTGCCAAGGGAACCAAAAATCATTAGCTGATTCTTTGTTTATAAATTGTTTAAATAAGTCATGTTGTTTGAATTATCTAATCACTCCATTATGCACCACCAGAGGCTACTAATTCTCATCCCATGCATAATCAGGGAGATATAAAAGCAACCCCTTAAAATAGCAATCAAAACTTTCAATCTTAGACACAAAAGGATCTCACATGGTATTTAGTTTTTGTAAGTTACACGAATATTGAAAGAATGTCATTATTTTTTTCTTATTTCATGGAAATAATTACTGAAAAAGCCAGATCCTTATGTTTTTCTTAAAAAAAGAACCCTCAAAAGCACTAAGCATGTAATATAGTTAGTTTATTGATTAGCCCATAAGCCATATCAAAATACAGAGTTCCAAACATAATTATTAATAAAATCCTATAAAACAATTTAAAATGAAATTGGAGTAAAATACAATAAGCATGTAATAAGCAGTAAGCATCTAATATGATAAAATGCAGTCCTCATCTTTGGGGAACATTGGGGAATATCAAGCTTTGAATGTACTAGTTTTCTAAGCATAGGGATATAAAAACAATAGAAGTCTTTTATACATATACATTTCAGAATTAAGATAAAATACAAAATATAAAACTCAAAAAAATCCAAGAAATAAAAAAAATACATAAAACAGTCAGAACATTAAAAAGTGCATAAAGAAACAATACATTATACACATATTATCCCCTCTAGTTGAACATAGATTAATATATTACTATAACATTAGTCTCCACCCCTTGTGAACTAAGCCCTCCCCAAATTTTTATACTATTAAATCTATTTACAACTTGTTGATCTGTCTTCTATGTTATATTAGTGACAAAGTGGTTAGCAGGAAAAACAATAGTCAAACAGAACAAAATTAAAGTTTCAAAGTTCTTGCTAACAAACTGTTATTCTAATCCACTTGCAGAAAATTTACCACGGCATCTTAACCTGAATCATCCCAAAATTGTATACAGATCATCCTGGGTCAAAAATCCATATTTCTTTCTTAATATCTTCTCCTGTCAATTGTTCTTTAATTAAATGTAATGAATTCAGTACCCAGAATAGATCTATCTTCTGATCCTAGTGCAAATAGAAGTACCATATTTTTCAGAGTATAAGACGCACCAGACTATAAGATCACTTTGGTTTAGAGGAGGAAAATTAAAAAAATTTTTTTTGCCTCAGTGCATTCCATTTTCAAACAGGATGCGCATTCAAACTTTAATGATTGTTCAAAGTATGGTAGAATCTAAGGATTTATCTTTGGATAGAGATACACAAAAGGACATTGATCCAATTCCAGATCAAAGAGATAGTCTCATGACTGAAGAACCGGAAAAGTAGATTTCATCTATTGTTCTGAAGTTTAAGTCTATATACTTCTTCAACATTACAGCCTTAGCTGGAATGGATGGAGACAGATTCCTTTCCTCTATAAAGGAATTCCTTTCCTTTACGAAGATGAGATGGAGAAAAACAGGGTGGATTTTATTACACCTAACTGGTAACTACCGTATTTTTGGAGTATAAAACACCACCCCCTCCCCCCAAAAAGTGGGTGGAAATGTCTCTGCATCTTATACAGCGAATATGGGTTCATTTTTGGGCTTCCAAAGCCTCCACATCTCCCGTTTTTGCCCTCCGCAGCGTCCAGAAGCACTCTGCAGTGAAGAGGACAAAAATGGGGTCTGTAGAGTGCCTCTGGACACCAGGAAGAGCAAAAACGGGACACATGGAGGCCTCCAGAGGCCAAAAACAAGGTAAGTTTTTGGCCTGCAGAGTGCCTTTGGATGCCAAGGAAGGCAAAAATGGGACATATGGAGGATTTGGGAAGCCAAAAATGAACCCGTATTTGCTGTATAAGAAGCAGAGACATTTCCACCCACTTTTTTGGGGGTCTTATATGCCAAAAAATACAGTTAGCTGTAATAAATCGATCCAGTTTCTCTCCATCTCATCTTGGTAAAGGAAAGGAATTCCTTCATAAAGGAAAGAAATCTATCTCCATCCATTCCAGTTAAGGCTATAATGTTGAAGAAGTATATAGACTTAAACTTCAGAACAACAGATGAAATCCACTTTACTGGTTCTTCAGCCATGAGACTATCTCTTTGATCTGGAATTGGATCAATGTCCTTTTGTGTATCTCTATCGAAAGATAAATCTTCAGATTCTACCATACTTTGATAATCATTAAATTTTGCTCAAGTTTTTGGCAAATTCAAAAAATACAAAATACAATGGTGAGAGTCTAATGTCTATTCACCACTTCCCCAAACATTGCTGGGTTTTTCATATGGAGGAGACAGAAATTACCCAGATCAATGTATCAAAAGTAAAAAAGAGAAAAAGCAATTAGAGTCCAGCAGGGGGTTGAAATAAATCAGCATTCAGCCACTAATCAACTTGAGGTACTTAAATCTGGCCCACGGGGCCGCCCTGGAAACAGCAAACAAACGGCCCGTGGTGCCTCTGCCAGCAAAAATGGAGCTCAGGGAAGGCTGCAAAAGGCTGTCGCAGCAGAAAACAGAGATCAGGTGCCCATTTTCGTTGGCAGAACGCTTAGGTCACCACAAGCGCCTCTGACATGAATGACCTCAAGCTGGCCGTGCCCACTCTTGCCACGCCCCACCCCCAAGATGAAACACAATCCTGATGTGGCCCTCTACAAAATTTAGCTTGACACTCCTGTGTCAAATGCCATTTTCAAAAGCAAAATAAAACAAAGTCAAAAAGTGAAACTTTTTCCAGAAAACTAATTGCTTTTTGTCAACCCTGAAGGGAACCTGGCTGGAGCTATCTTGGAGACTTCAGGGTTGCCAAACAGCAGTGGGAGGGGGGAAACAGTTAGATGGGGGGGGGGGGTTATAGCCAAAACAATAAAGTTTTCCTGTGGGAACTAAGGACATTCTCACAGGTGGCTGACCAGAGGAACTGGTAACCCAGCAACCAGCCAGCACCTGGATTGGATAGTATGATCAGTGACTTGGGGCAAGGGGAAAACTTTTACCTTTAATTAGGTGAAAGTTGCGGGATAACTCAGTCAGTTTTCACCAGTCTGTGTCAATATGTTGTACCCAATAAACTATTCTTTGAGGAGCCCATGTGCCTCGGAGTTTGTTTTCTATGGGTGTACTATCTGGAACACTGACATCAATCCAACTCTCCTCTAATTCAAACTCTCCGATAAAATCAGAGCCGCTCTCCGGGGTTCTGAAGAAGATCCTTCCAATCTCAAAGTCCTGCTGTCAGTGATGTCTACAAGGTGTAGACAAAAAAACAAGATTATGGCCATGGTATGATCAGAGTTCAGCCTATTAATTATATGCATGATCAAAGCCATTATTATGACTTTTTTAACCACAGTCTTTGGAACACATCTGTCTACTTTTCAATGTCAGGTCAGTTTCTGACAAAATTTAGTGTACAACAATCTCTAAAGTTTCCAGTGTAAATTTAAGTCTATTCTACTCAATGTCTGCATCAATCCACAAAATGTTTTTAAAAAATACATAGTCTGATTTTTGTAGCTAAACTTTTAGGTACTGAAAACTCCATTTTAAGTTGCAGGGAAGTGCATGGCTTGAACATTATAATATGGGAAATCTAATCTGGCACAGATGAAATTTATAAACACAGTTATACCCAGACTTACTTCTAAAATATTAAAAATAATACCTTAGTTTTGTCGTTCTTTCTTTTTCCCCTAAAAACTCCCTTTAGGTCAGCATGGATAGACTTGAGGTCCCAACTTTAGTCTCCAAATCACCAAAGAAGCCCTTTTTGCTCATTGCATAAAGGCCACCCTCTCATAAAGGAAGCAAGGCCATAATATTTATAAAGCTTACAATACAGAAACAAGCTAGGCTTCTCCGACACCACTACTTACATATTGTAAGAGAAAAAATGTAAGAAAAAGATTCAAAAATTAACAGGTTATGCAATTGTATTTCCTCTTTTGATTTCCATTCTCACCGCCAAGAAGTTATGAGTGGGATTAAATTTATAACTTAATTGAATCATTACCAAATTTTTTTGCTAAGTCTGCAGAAAACCTAATCCAGTGATGGCTAATCTTTTCCACATTGTGTGCCAAAAATGTGCGTGCATGCGCAAGTGCACTCACATGCCTGCATTTATGATGCAATGTGCTCACAACCCCCCACCCCCCTGCGCATGCATGTGCAACCCCCCTGCATATGCACCACACAACTCTGCACATGTGTGCACGACCCCTCCACATGCCTCTGTGCATGGACACGCAACCCCCCCACGCTGCATGCCTCTGCATATGCACGTGCGTCTCCCATGCATGTGTCTCTTCCCTTTTTAATCCTCAGTACTTTGCTTTTTCTTTTTTCCCTTTGGATTCCTTTTTACCTCAAAGTATATTGATCTACTTATTTTTATTTTTTCTTTATTTTCCTTTTTCTTCTTCTCTTTTTTGGGATTTAGAACACTATTTTTATGATATTGTTTGGCTTTTTCTATATTGATTACTTGGATTAAGGTATTGAACCTGAAGATCTTTTTCTTTTATTTTTTCTTATTATAATTTTTGCTTTTTTATGGTTTTCTTTTTAATCAATTGGATTTAATTGGAGGGGTAATACAAGAACCTGAAGATTTTTCTTTCTCTTTGCTTCTGCCTTGTAAAAATGAATAGAAGACCATCAATTACTGGTTCTTCAATACCAACTACAGCTTCTTCAACATCTGGAGGACAACGATCAACAACGGCGATGTCACAGCAGGAAAAAGAGAAAGAGGTGACCTTACAGATGATTTGGCAAGGAGTTCAAGATATAAAGTTAAGAACAGAAAAAATAGATGATAAAGTTGAGAATATCCACCAGATGATGATGAATTATGAAGAAAGAATCCAAAAAATTGAAGAAAGAGAGGAACAAAGAGATAAGAAGATTGGCGATATTGATAACAGATTGAACGTGATTGAACAGGACAAGAGTATGCTGAGATGGGAAATAGATAGATCTGAATTCTATCTTAGATTTCAAAATATAGAGGAAGAAAAGGGAGAAAACTTGACAGAAATAACAATAGAATTTCTGGCAGAAGCACTGGAAATAACTAAAGAGAAAATGGTGGATGGAGTAGATGAATTTTTTTGAGTCTTTACAAGATATGCAATGAGAAATAAACTACCAAGAGAAGTACATATAAGATTTACGAAGAGGGCCATTAAAACGCAAATATTACAGATAGCAAGAGAGAAAACACTGAAATATAAAGGCAAGGAGATTGTGGTCTTGAAACAAGTACCTAGAAAAATAAGAAAGATGAGAAGAGAATATCAATTCCTGACTAAAATTCTTTTGAAGAAAGGTGTGAACTACAGATGGCTGATATCAGAAGGCCTTCAGTTTATATGGCAAGAGCAAAGACATAGAATTGATTCAATTGAGAAAGCAGAATTATTTTATGCAGAATATTTCAGAGATAAGGAAGATGAGAGGGAAAGACAAGAAGCAATACTCAAACTTCAAGAGGAGTGCCTTGAAGTGATTCAAAAAGAACAAGGAGCTGTAGGAAGCAATGGGGAACCTAAAGAACAACGAGAGGTGAGATCAACCAGAGCTGTTAACCCCTCCTATAAAGTATAAAACATGGAAGAGAAAAAATTGATTACAATTAATATAAATGGACTTAATTCTGCTATTAAAGAAGGAAAATATTTCATAAATTAGAAAAATTGAAATTTGATATAATTTGCCTACAAGAAGTGCACATTAAAAAACAATATGAACAACTACTGGTGCAGCCAAAATTAGGGAAAATATTTACTTCACTGACACAAGTTAAGAAAAGAGGAGTAGTCTTATACATTAAAGATACAATTCCAGCAAAACAAATTTACACGGACAATGATGGAAGAGTCTTAATGGTGAAGATAATAGACAATAATGTGAAATTAGTTTTAATTGCAATTTATGCTCCAAATGACAATCAAGGATTTTATAAAAAACTACACAGGACAATAATTGACTTAGAATATGACAATATATGTATGTTGGGGGACTTTAATGGAATAATTAACGAGAAGATGGACTATAAAACACAGGGAAAAAAACAAAAACAGAAAGATCTTGCCAAAATCTTTTTTTTAAATGACAGATGAACTAAACCTAAAGGACGCTTGGAGAGAAAGAAATATTAAAAATAGACAATATACTTTTTATTCAAACAGACACTCATCATGGTCCAGAATAGATATGATACGGATGTCAGCGGAATTGATTACCAACATACAGGAAATCAAGATAGAAACTGGTACCTGGGCAGACCACAATCAAATGACAATTAAGTGGAAAGGACAAAGAAAAAGATATAGATGGACTTTAAATAATGCTTTATTAAAAGAAAAGGACTTTACATAGAAAATGGAGAAAGAATTGGAATTCTTTTTTTTCCCCTTATTTAACTCAGACTATAAAATTTTTGCTTCAATAGTGGCAGAAAGACTCAAACGATATTTCAATAATTTTATTCACTCCGATCAAAATGGATTTCTACCAAAGAGACATATTAAAGACAATATGAGAACTATCCTGGACACATTGGAATACTACGAGATGCATCCTGAAAAACAAATGGCCTTGATATTCTTCGATGCACAGAAAGCCTTTGATAATGTAAATTGGCGATTTATTTTACTGCAACTGATACAAATGGGCTTTGGTAAGAAATTTATCCAAGCCATTGAAACAATATATCATGAACAAACTGCAAAGGTAATGATTAATGGGGAATTAACAGATTCTATTGCTATAAAGAAAGGTACAAGACAAGGTTGCCCGCTGTCACCTCTGTTGTTTGTGTTAACATTAGAAGTGCTAACTAGAGATATAAGAGAAGCGAAAGAAATAAAAGGAATGAAAATTAAGAAAGAAGATTACAAATTACAAGCATTTGCAGATGACCTGGTTTTTATACTAGAAGACCCATTGGCAACAGCGATTAGGTTGATAGAAAAGATAGAGGAATATGGAGTGGTAGCTGGTTTAAAAATAAATAAAGATAAAACAAAGATTCTGACGAAGAATATGCTAGTAAAACAGAGGGAAGAATTGGTGGAAGTCTTGAAAATCCAGGTCACAAATAAGGCTAAATATCTTGGAATACATTTGACAGTAAGATGTGGCACACTTAAAGAGAATAATTATAATAAACTCAAGCAACAGATTGTGACAGACTTGGAAAAATGGGAAAACTTACAATTATCATCAATAGGGAGAATATCAACAATTAAAATGAATATTTTACCAAGAATTTTATATTTGTTCCAGACAATTCCAATTAAATTAGGGAAAGAGTATTTTGATGAGTTGAATAAAATAATGCTGAAATATATCTGGCAGGGGGAAAAAGCAAGAATAAAATTAAAGTTACTACAAGATGCTAGAATAAGAGGTGGGTTCGGTCTACCAAATTGGGAGTTATATTATCAAGCGACAACTCTGATGTGGGTCAAGGAATGGATTACATTAAGAAATACTAGATTATTGACAATTGAAGGACATGATTTGCTGTTCGGTTGGCATGCTTTCCTGTGGTACAAGGGAACTAAAACACATGGATATTTTAGAAGACACTATATACGAGAGGCTTTATTATTAAATTGGGAGAAGATTAAAAGGCAACACTATTTGAAAATTCCAGTCTGGCTTTCAACTATAGAAGCGTTTTCATATCCAGTGATATATAAAATGGAAGAAACAGTTAGGTATGGCGAAATTATGAATGAAAAGGATGAACTTAAATCTATGCAAAAACTGGAGCAACGAGGTAGAATTGGTTTTCATATGTGCAAATACATTCTAGATATGATAAAGATCTCAAAACAGAAGGTTTTTATGATAAATTGACTGCCAGATAAAATTTTAACAGGTACTGATGAAAAGGTGATTAAGAAATTATACGGGTATTTATTAGAGGTTAAATTAGAAGAAGAACAAGTTAAAGAAACAATGATTGCATGGGGAAAAATTTTTGGATATGGGATTGACCTAGAAAGATGGCAAAAGCTATGGTCTCAAAATTATAAAAAGACAATGTCAACTGCATATAAAGAAAATTTGTATAAGATGTTTTACAGGTGGCATCTTCCCCCAACGAGAATAGGAAGAATGTTTAAGAATAAATCCAAAAAATGTTGGAAATGTCATCAGATACCTGGCTCATTTTACCATATGTGGTGGACATGCGCAGAAGCGAAAAAATATTGGACTACAATCCACACATGGTTGGAAAAAATGACAAAAAGTCATATTAATTTTAAACCAGAGATATTTTTATTGGGTATTGTACCAGAGATATACAGTAGAGAACTGATATATTTGATTGTGAATGTACTAACAGCAACTAGAATTGTATTTGCAAAGAATTGGAAAAATGAGAAAATACCAACTCAAGAGGAAGTTATTAAGAAAATAGTGGAATGTGCTGAAATGAGTAAATTGACAATTGAAATTAGAGAACAAGAAGAAAAACAATATTATAAGATATGGGATTTATTTTATCAATGGTTAGGGAAAAAAGTGTGGAAATGATATGTTTTATAGATAACTTTACTATATAAAAATAATAGAATTTAAGAGAAAATGATATAATAATGTATTTTTTATTAGATGAAGTGGCAATGGAAGTTATATTACATATTGGTATTGTTTTGTCTGTGTTTGTTTAAAAAAATAAAAAAACTTTTTTAAAAAAGAAATAGATATATGAACATGAAATAGAAGAAAAATGTCTTTGAAGCCATGAAGGAAGGCTTCCAAAAAGTTACTGGTGACCTTGCAAGAGATCATCTCCAGGAGAAATTTCATGTGGAACATGAGAAATCCCATGCAGTGCTAAAAGAAGTCTCATGAAAATGAAACATATTTCTCTCTAACTATATTTATTTTGAATGCAGAATAGAATTGTGTGCAAAGGAAGAGGAACTCCAGGAAAGATTTTCAATATTTCAGATTACTGGAAATTAGAAAAAAATATTATCAAAATTCAGCAATTTTGTTTTTTCCACTATGCACACAGTAAAGCAAATTAAAGGTTTTCGAATATCTAAATCGCTATTATTATTATTATTTCATATTGCACTAGCCTCCGTAGAAGGGAACTTTCATTTCCTACTGTATTTATAATGTATCTTAATCAGCCATACATATATTATTAATCATCAGTCAACCAGATGTTCAGACTGGATTTGGCATTTTTGTCTACCTATCCAGTCCTTAGTAAGGACCTGGGTAGACAGATCAGTATGTTTGATGATGTTACAGATATCATAGCAGGATGGAATTATTATTGTTGTTGTTATTGTTATTGTTGTTGTTATTGGTATTATTTACTTTATTCATTAAACATGAAACTCTGTCAACTGAACATTCAAAAATGCATCACAAATACCATTGATACGGGTTGCTGCCAGTGTCCTAGGTATCAACCAAGCACCTTCTGAAGATGTACAATGTTCTGAGTAGCACAGTTTTTTGCATTTCCCTGGTATTATTGCAGGAAGCTGCAATTTCTTGATATATTTTATAAAATTCTTGGACATGGTACCAAGTGCCCTGATGACAATGGGTATCACATGTTACATGTGATTTTTTCCAGTTCTTTTTCTTCAACTCTGGCGTCTCCTGGTACTGCGATATCAATAAATTGTACATTTCAGTTTTTGACAACTGTGATATCTAGCATGTTGTGTTCCAAATGACAATACATCTGTACTCAAAAGTCCCACAAAATCTTCACCTTCTAATTTTCAATAACTTTTTCCATTTTATGACTTTTCAGATACAGTTAAGTAATAATTTTTACATAATGATGAGTGGATTAATTTAGCAACTCAGTCATGTCTAGCTTTGTTTATGCGATTTTGCTGCATTCATTCACATATTAAATGTTGACTTTGTCATTGCAAAGTCAGCAGTTTGGATTGTCTGGTTTTTTTGTATCTTCACTTTCATGGCATTAGTTTGTAGAGCTTGTTCTTGAGCAGCAAGTATTAAACCTTCAGTATCTTTCTTGATGTTTCCCATCTTAAGCCATATCCATGTCAAGTTGTCATCACACTTCCTTCAATGATTTTCAAGGGCTGTCTATGAAAAGCTTTAGTTTTCCATTTATTTAATCTATCATCCAACTGTTTTTCCTTATATTCTGTCTTTGTTTCTGTTGTTTTATAATCTCTGTTTTCACAGCCTGCAGCAATTTTTCTGTACTTTGATTCACATAGTCATTCAAACTTTGTTTTTTTTCTTCTACAGTTTGACAGATTTGCAATAACCCTCTGCCCCCTATTCTTCTTGGAAGGCATAACCTATCAATGTCACTTCATAGATGTAAAGCGTAGTACATATTCATAGCCTATCACTGGAACTGCCCATGTATTAATAGTTTTAATTATGTTTCCAACATTCAGCTTTGATATTTTGTGGACCCTCCTGATGTATTCCTTTTGCATTGAGTCTTTGACGTTGCGTTGAGTCCATTCAAGATGTTATCTGCTTCCAACATGCCTAGGTATTTGTAACCGTCATCCTTTGCTAATGCTTTCACTATGCTTCCATTTCCCAGTTCTATTCCTTCTATTTTTTTTCATTTTTCTTCGCTGCATGGATAATTTAGCACATTTTTCAAGTCCAAAGTTCATTTGAGGTCAGTGCTGAACAGATGAACTGTGTTGAGTGTTGATTCAAGTTCAGTGGGGCTTTTTGCATATATTTTTAAGTCATCCATGTATAGTAAATGATTTATCTTGCCACACTGGTTTGAGATTTGGTATCCCAGTTTTGTGTTTCATAGGATTATTGTCAGTAGAATTAACGCGATGTTGAACAGTAGTGGTGAAAGTGAGTCCCCTTGGAAGATTCCTCATCTGATGTTCACTTCACCAATATTCTCCCCATTTGCTGTTAGAACTGTTTTCTATTTTTGCATATTTGCTTTAAAAAATGCTGATTCCAAAGTTTTCCAGACAGATGTTAATCCAGCTGTGGGGTAATAAGTCAGATGCCTTCTTGTAATCTATCCATGCCATATTTAAATAAGTTTTTCTTCATTTTGCATTTTTAGTACCATTTTGTCAATGAGCAGCTGATTTTTTGTTCCTCTTGATTTTTTATAATTTCCTTTTTGTTCTACTGAATACAAACTGTTTTCCATCAGATGATTGAATACTGAATTTGCCAGTATTACTGTAAAAAGTTTGAATGTTATTGGCAGATAAGTAATTGAGCAATAGTTGCTTAGTTGTGTGCCCTTTTCTGGATCTTTCATTCTCAAGTATGTTTGGCTAGCTGTTAACCAATCTTCACTTGTTGCATTTTGAAGCATTTCATCAAATTGAATGGCCATGTAGTGATGAAGGCTGGTCAGGTGTTTTAGCCAGTAGCCATGCAGTAGCCATGCAGGCCAGATGTGCTCCAGTTCTTGACCTTCTTTACTTGTTTTGCAACCATGTCAGTTGTTATTACAATACTCTCCATTTTGTTTCGTATTGCTTGTTTTTTAACATATTTGATCCAGGAGGCAGTTTTATTATTTTCTACTGGGTTTTCCCGAGTTCTTTCCAAAATTTCAAACTTTTTTTCTTTACATGGGTGAACATTAGTTTGGACTCGATTTTCATCAAGTGACCAATAGAAGAGGTGTCGGTTTCTTCTGAACTGAACATTTTAACAATATTGTTTTATTCGTCCTTCCTATCTTTCTATTTTCTTTGCTATCGCTATTCCACGCTGTTTTTGTTCTTCCATGATTTCCATCATTGTTTTTTCCTCCAGGTTGTATTTTTTGCATAAAATATCTTTCAGCTTTTCATTCTTTAGTTTTCCTTCTTTCAAGTATTTCAAATTGCTGACATCTCCTTGTTTTATTTTATTTTCAAGTTGAATTTTCTACTTTGGTGTTTCAGTGGGTTTCTTTTTTGGCATTTTATAACCCAATTCTGCAGTAATAACACTGGCTGTGCTGTATATTAGTTGGTTTGTTTCACGTAGTGTGCTGGATAGGATGGAAGTGTTGTGGCCTGCCAGCAGAGTTGGTGGCAGACTCGGACAGTGAGGAGGTTGGGAAGGAACATGGGCCAGTCCTGGAGTCTGGGGAAGGCTGTGACAAGTGCTCTGCATCAGAGGCAGATATGGGGCCAGGGCCGTCTGATAGTTATCAGCTCCCTTTGGAGTCAGAGATCAGTGGGGCAGAAGAACAGCTGGAGCAGGTAAGACAACGCTCTTTCTCCAGCACATCGATTGGAGAATCCACACATGGGACATACCAAAACCTGGCTGTCCCTATGGGCGGGAATTGGTCTGGTCCTGAGTCCCCCTATTGACATGCACTCGCTGAAGCACCCACCTGCCAAAGGCAGCCTCAGTGGAGGTGTATGTGTCCAGCTTATAAGTGGCATACAAAGGGAGATGGTGAGGACCATGTTACTGCCCTGCAGATCTCTTCAATTGAGGCCTGCGTCGCGCAAGCAGCTGTAGTCACAGAGCTTCAAGTAGAATGGGCGGTTAATCATCTGGGACTGGAATAGACTGTGTCCCATAGGCCTTGGCTATACATGCCCTTATCCAATGGCCTATGGTTGATGAAGTGACCTTTGAACCTAGAGAAGATGGTTAGAATGAGACAAACAATGATTCAATTTTACGGTGAGGCAAAGTTCATTTGATATATCTATGTAGTGCACTCCTCATGTCCAGAATTTTCTGTTCCAGCAGATGAGAAGGTCCTGGACTGAAGTTTGGCAGCACTACCTCCTGGGCCTGGTGAAACCAGGAGTTGATCTTGGAGATGAAGGAAGGATCTAGACGTAGAACCACCCTGTCTGCATGGAAGGTGCAAAGTTCCTCTCTGATGGAAAGAGCAGCCAGCTCCGATATTCGCCTGGCTGAAGTGATGGCCACTAAAAAGGTGACCTTGAATAATAGGTTTATCAAACTCTAAACCTAAGCGGCTCAAAAGGTGCTAAAGTGAGGGCGTGTAGAACTTTAGACAAGTCCCAAGTTGTGTACAACAGGTAGTTTCAAGTTAACCGCCCCGCTTAGGAAAGAACGTACTACCGCTATGGATTCCAAGTCCCATAAGTCAGTACCGAGGACAAGGCAGCCACTTGTCCCCGGATAGTATTAGGGGCTAACCCTTTGTCTAGACCCTCTTGTAAAAAGTCCAGGATCTGTGGAATGGACACTGACATGGGGTCCAGGCTCAACCTAGTACACCAACTGCAGAATGCCTTCCAAGTAGAGTTATAAATGCTATTGGTGGAAGGCCTCCTGGAAACCTGGACTGTCTGTATCACCTTCCTTGAAAAGTTGTCCCTCATCAGGATCCTCCTCTCAAGTGCCAGGCACTCAGTTGGAGCCACAGAGGCTCCAAGTGGACCAAGACTCCCTGGCTGAGGGAGACCCTGTCCCGAGGAATGTTCCAAGGACAAGAGACAGATAGGTTGACAAGGTCTGCATACCATGGCCATCTTGGCCAATGGGGAGTGATGAGCAGTATCTCTGCCTGTTCCACTAAGAGTTTCCTGATCACTCTTAGAAAAGGGAATGCATATAATAGGCCCCTAGGCCAGGGGCAGCAGGGGGCGTTGACTCCCTCTGCTCCAGGTGTCAGAAACCTCGTGAAATATCTGGACAATTGCTAGTTCATCAGGGTGGTGAACAAGTCCAGAACCAGGTGGCTGAATCTCTCACACATTTCCTAGAAGATGCCCGGGTGCAGCCACCACTCGGAATGGTCCACCGTGGTTCTGCTGAGAAAGTCCACCTGTGCATTTGTTGCACCTGAGCTGTGCTCCATTTTGATGGAATGCAGTTGAGCCTCTGCCCAGAGAAACAGTTGGTCCACCTCACGCATGAGGGACCTGGAGTGGGTACCCCCTTGGTGATTGACGTGTGCCTATGCGGCCACGTTCTCTGTAATGATCAGTAAGTGTTGTCCCTCTACCGTGCTCTGGAAGTGTCAGAGAGCAAGGTGGATCTCTCAGAGCTCCAGCCAGTTTATGTTGTGTTAGATCCGTTAGATTGATGGACGTCAGGAGATCGTCTCTCCTGATGTCCTCCAAGATTGACTGCAGAGATTGCATTTTGAACCTCTTGTATGTCAGGTGGACATTCAATTTTTTGAGGTCCAGAATTGCTCTCCATCCCCCCAAGGACTTTGGCATTATGAATAGTATCGAGTAGAATCTGTGACCCTGTTGGTCTTCTGGCACTGACTCGATGGCCTGGATGTCCAAGAAGTGTTGAATTGCTATGGCCATCAGATCCCTCTTGGTGGAGTTCTTGGAGATGGGGCAATGGATGAAGTGCCTAGGAGACATGGAGAGAAATTCCAGAATGAAGCCAAATCTTAATGTGTTGAGGACCCACAAGTTGGTGGTGGTCTTTTCCCATTGGGAGGTAAAGAGGGCTAGGTGCCATCCAATGGGAGGAGAATCCTGGCAGTCACTTGGAGCAGCGAAAGGGGCAACCTCCTGCACCACAAAAGGGCAGCTTGGATTGGGGTTGCTGCCTGTACCTGTCCCTAAACCCCGATCTGTCCTGTTGATGGTCAGATCTAAAGTGGAAAGGTTGTTGGAATTGAGACTGGTCGTTGGAATTGAGGTTGTTGGAATTGAGACTGGTCATCCGATGGGTGAAAGGAGAACCAATGGCCATATGGTACTGCGCATCTGTCAGCCCTTCTGGTGACCAAAGCCAGGACCTTGCATTTGTCCTTATTTTCTGTAAGGAAAGGATTCAGAGCTTCCCCAAACAGGGAGGAACCTCTATATGGGGCTGAAGCTAATCTCCACTAAGTTTTGGCATCGGCCTGCCATTGGCAAAGCCATAGTAAATGGCAGGAGGTGATGTTGGAAGCAAGAGCCCTGGAGGAGAACCGGGAAGCATATAGGGAGGAGTCGGCTGAAAACTCAGCAGCTGCCACAAACTTGTTGATATCTTGATGTATTCAGGTCTCCTCTGAAGGGACTCTTGCCTACAACTGCTTCAGCCATAATAGGGAAGTCCTAGCAAAAAAGGAGATGGCCATAGCTGCCTTTACTGCCCAGGCACTAGCAAGATGGGTTCAGTGGAGAATTAATTCTGCCTTATCTTATGCCTTCAGTGCTTCTGCAATGTCCCCAGATATTGCTGAGGAGGAAACCAGAGAAGCCAGAGAGTCATCTACTGAGAGCAGCTCTTAGGGCCTCAGATAAGGAGGGAGCCATGTTGAAAAAATGCCTGTTGTTCACTCCAGGGTTGGAAAAGGAGCCAGGCTGGCTCCACTGTCTCTGAACCATATCCAAGAAAAGATTTGGGCAGGGGATGTCCTCCTGCATTATGATGGGTTCACACAACATAGAGAACACAACATTATTTGGCCCTTGGGGCTCCACTGGTGCCACATATGCACTGGGTGTGGTTCCTATTTGGGCCATAACCCTGGCCTTGTGGAGAAGAGATTTAAACAACATTGGACAGAAGAGTCCAGTGAACAGTGGGGGATAAGGGAAGTCCTGGTCATCATTTGAGAACCCGTTCCCCCTGATCCTCATCCTCCGTTACAGATGCCCTACTTCTACTGGACTGGGAGCGAGATACCTTTGTTCCCGCCCCCTCCCACAGGAAGCTGGAGGTGATGAGACAGCTGTTGGAGAGATTCAGAAGTTATGCAGGAAGGGTATCTTCTGAGCTGTAAAGGCAAAGGCTACCTCATGGGAAATTGCCTGTGAGATGAGGGATTTAAGTTCCTCTGAAAGGCCAGATCCCTGCCTATCCACTGGGTAGAGCCCCACCGCAGTGGGAGTAAAAGTAGCCACTGGAGCAAATTCCCTGTCCCTGACCTGAGGTTCAGTCAACTCTGTTGCTAGGCAGGCAAAGGGAAATTGCTCAACCTCATCCTGAATGACTGGAAGGGAGAAAGTCAACTGTTCATTCTCGCCCTCTGGTGACCAGTTTATAGGAACTGCAACACTGGATTGCATAGCTTGCTGAGAGCGGGAGATGGCAGTTGCTGTCTAAGGAGGGAGAGAAATACTTTCCTGCTCAGCCTTCTTCAGATTTGTTTCTCCAGAGCCTTCTATCTCCTGTTGGCATCTTTCTCTTCAGCCCTTGAGGGCTTTCTGGAATAGATGGCCTTCACTTTGATCTTTTCAGCTGCATCTTGGCTAGCTGATCTAGCTCTTCTGGAGCCGGTCTTCCTAGACTGACCTGAAGTGGAAGCTACCATGCTGTCTACTGACAGGAGCTGTTCGGACATCTTGACAGCCTTACTTCAGCAGGGCGATGCGACCATGCTCTGCTTAGTGGCGGCTGCTGCTACTGCTGTTGCTGGGGAAAGTGATTGAGCTGTGGCGGCAGGACCAGCATACTGGGGTAGCCAGCACACATACTCACTCCAACTCTGAAACAAGCAGTCCAAACAAAGTGCTTTAACGCAGGTTGAGTCTCTGCAGCAGCTGGAGCCTTCAAAGCCAAGCGGCTAAGCCACAAAATAAGTTATAGGCTTGACAGCCAAAAATCAGCTATAAAGCAGCAGCAGCTTTGGTGGGAAGAGCCTCGCTATTAGTAGCTATTAGTAACGAGGCTCTGGCTGCAAAAATTATCTGTGGGCTTCTGCGTCAGAAAAGCCGAGGGACTGGAGCCACTGTAGCGTTCTGACAGCGTTCCAATCTCCCTCTCTGTTCCGGCAGCAACTTAAAAAAAAACAACAGTGAATAGAAAGGGTGGCCTCAGGATCAGCAAAGCCGAGCGTGTTAGGACCACAGTAGCCCTGTGATCGGGCTACAATTTCAACCTGACCGAAAAGCTTGTTAACTGGAGAATTTCAGCATTTCTGCCTAAAGATGAGAGCCAATTTGTTTGCAATGTCGCTTTAGGGCCAGACTGAGTTGTGAACTGGGAAAGTGACAATTGACAGAGGGGCTTGGTAAAAAAAATGAAGGACTCAGTCTCTAGGCAGAAAGGCATGTATCTACCCATGTGTGGATTCTCCAATCAATGTGCTGGGGAAGGGAACAGTTAAGGAACAAGGGTCAACTCGGGAGTAAAGTCACATTCTTGGTTGCCAAGCTACAAAAAAAACATTGAGACTCTAGAAAGATAATTTGGAGACTGGAGGCTAAAATATATAAAGAATGGTTGCTGGAATTGGATATGTCTAGTTTAGTGAAAAGAAGGAATAGCAGTAATATGATAGCAATTTTCCAATCAATATTGATTTTCCAATCAATATCTGAGGGGCTGCCACAAAGGAGTTCAAACTATTCTCCAAAGTACCTAAAGGCAGGACAAGAAGCAACATATGGAAATTAATCAAGGAGACAACCAACCCAGAACTAAGCAGAATTTTCTTAACAATGACAATTAATCAGTGGAAGGACTTGCTTCCAGAAGGTTTTTAAGAAGAGATTGGACAATCATTTATCAGAAAAGGTATAGGGTTTCCTGTTTTAGCAGGAGGTTGGACTAGAATCTTCCAAGATATTTTCCAACTCTATTATTCTGTTTCTGTTCCTTAAGAGTTTTTTTTTAATCTTGCTCTTTACAACTCAGTAGAATTGTATGTATGTATGTGTGTGTGTGTGTATGTATGTATGTATGTATGTATGTATGTATGTATGTATGTATTAACAGTAGGTTCAATTTTCAATAATCTTTGGGATTTAAAACCTAATTGTTAATATTAATTGATTTAAGGCAATTAGAAAAAAATAGCCTCAAAGAATTCTGAATAAATTTGTTCTTCATCAGTCAAAGTTCAGTGACATCATTAAAGCCTTTGTTCACATTCTCATCTCAGAATGAGAGAATAAAATAACCCTTTGCCTGCAGTGAGGAATTATTCCTTCTCCTATGGTTCAATTCATAATGAAAAAGAAGATGGCATTAGTTAGACCAGGGGTGTCAAATTGGTGGCCACAAGCCAGATATGTAATGTGCAAGCCAAGCCCACCCCAGCACGGAAGGGGGAAAATGTCACCAAACATTACGTGATGGCAGTGAGTTTGACACCCGTGAGCTAGACATAAATACTACTACTTTCTGAAATACATATCCCTCGTGCCCAAATATATATAAATACCCATTTCTTAAATATCCGTAGAGCAAAGAGAAAATGGTTTTGATAATAATTTATTGTAAATTATTAATCTTGGTATTAATATATTTCTTCTTTTTTTCTGCTTCAACATCATATAATTTATTGTACTACATTGTACAGATTACATGCAGATTACACATTGTCAGGGAAGAGTAGTATATAAATGCCACGATAAATAAAGTAAAATTGATAACTTTTTGTGACTGAATTATCTTCCATACAAAAAACAAAAGATAACAAAATAAGCATGCATAGGAATACTAATATAATAAGAAAAAGGAATACAAATACACCATGAAAGAACATGTTTTTCGAAGTTAGACAAGCACTTATTTTGGTGAACTGCAGTCTAAAGTCAGAAATGTTACATTCCAGATACAGATGTATAATTTCAATAGCATTTATACCATATAGCAATTATTTTTATTAGTTTAAATTCTAAATGAATAATCCACACTTCACTATACTTCAGTGGGGTAACTATTAATACTATATTTCTATTTTATTAATTAAATATTTTTGATTCAGAAGCATTTATTTTTTCAGAGCTAGTACAGAATTATTTACAATATAATTAAATACAATGCCCTTTGCACAACTTTCTCAACAAAGTCTAAAGACTATTGTGTGTTATACACAGTAAAGCAGCAAAATTTGAAAATTATACTTACAAGAAGAAATGCAAAGAAACCTTAAAATTTGAGGCTTTAGTTTCACTTCTCATATATTGCGCCATCCACCCCCCATCATTTTAATGAATCTAATTGAGTTTCTTGAATGAAATGAACTGTCATTTATTATCTTTCTCATCTGATGATCAATGATTTCATTAATAAGACAGATAACAAGGCTGCCATATTATCGACTGTTATGAAAGATGATTTCAGTTTCCTGCTCCTTTTCCCAAGCTCTGGGATTCTCTATGGCAACTCTGAATCCATTCAATATTTTCCACAGACAGAGCAAAGTGAAAATCCATTTTGAAACCAATTTCAATTAGGATCCAAAAGCTGTTATCACAGGTGTTGCAGAATGGGCCCGTAAGTGGAAATGTCGCCTATCCATTCTGAAATGAAACCTTATCAGAGGCTACAAAGATGGCTGAGGACAGCCTATCTGTAAATTACTTTTCACCCTGTGTTAACTCAACCCCAGTTCTGTCATATGGAAGGCTTTTCCATCCACTTGTTATAATGTAATGACTAAGTAGGCCATGCACCAAAACCACTTTTATTCTGTTCTAGTTTTCCATCCCATCACAGTGACAATAAATCCAAAGAATCCTGGACAAGCCAATTTACA
This sequence comes from Notechis scutatus, assembly GCF_049901735.1. Taxonomy (NCBI): domain Eukaryota; kingdom Metazoa; phylum Chordata; class Lepidosauria; order Squamata; family Elapidae; genus Notechis; species Notechis scutatus. The sequence goes on from NC_142025.1 coordinate 70,840,565, forward strand.
CAGGAAGAAAATTAAATCTCTCTTATTTTATTTTGTATTGTTTCATTTTATTGGATGTACTGGGAAAGAATAGATTTGCATTTGGAAGACTACCTCCACCCATTGCATTCCTGGTGATTTTTCAATTGCAAACTCCAAGGCCCAGTTATTTCATTAATTCAGCACCCAAGTAGGGAGGTTTTTTTCTCACATCTTTCAGACTCCTTTTAGAAAATTATCCCATGACGGAGGATTTATTCAGTCAAAGACCTCAGACTTTCAGAGACAACAAAAGAATCAAGAGACTTTCTGGTCCACCTGCCTGGCAAATGATGAGGCAGGGAAAAGCCTCCCCTAGAGAAACCAATCAAACCATTGTGTGGCACAGTCAGACCTTTTCAACTGTCAACCCAGGAGAGCAGGAAAAGAGATGAAAGAACTCAGGATGAAGCTACCATTTACCGAACCATGTGGGAATGGTCTCCAAAGATTTAATAATTGGGATGGAACTCAACTTTCTGCAGAGAGAGGCAGAAAGCATAAGCACAAGAGAAAAGGAAAGGAAAGGAAAGATAGTACGGGTCTTTCTGAAAAGCAAACTTTGCAATGGGATTTCTCAGAGGGAGGAAGGGAGAGAGAGAGAAAAGAATAGAGAAATAAAAACTTTAGGATTGCTACCGCCAGTCTGTAAATTTAAACTTTGCTAGTTAATATGGGAAAGAAAAGAAAACATTATTGACATTAGTGAAGCAGATTTTAAGGATTCCTTCAAAACAATCCTTTTCATTTCAATTATATCTGCATGTCATATTTTCAAAGGAACTGGATCAAATTTCAAAAAGAGCAAACATAAAATAAACTTTGATAATTTTTAACACAATGGCTACAATAAGAAAAAGTTGCTCCTCAACAAAATGTGTGGAGAGAGAAACTTAAAGATTTAGAAGTAAGTAGACAAATTGATCCAAATAATCAAAATATTAGTAAAGAAATAGATTTGGTAAAACATAAGATAAATTTAAGTATGCAGGAAGACCTGGCCCGAAAAGTTAAATTAGTAAAACAAAATTATCTTGAAAATGCAAATAAGCCAGGGAGATCGTTAGCCCATAAAATAAAAAAAGACCAAGGAAAAAGAATGATTGTAGCTCTCCAAGACTAAGAAGGGAAAGTATGTACTCAGGCTAAGGAAAAGAAAGATATTGCCAAGGACTTTTTTATACAATCAAGAAGAAGTACCAGAAGAACTTATTAATCAATATCTGAAGGAAAAATATTTACCGGAAATTATGGATGAAGAGAAATGCATTTTAAATAATAAAATATCCACAGAAGAAATTAGAAAGGCAATTGGAGCCCAAAAACTAAATAAAACCCCAGGCCCAGATGGAATTCCGTCTGAATTCTATAAGGAGTTTCAAGAGTTATTGGAGGAGTTAATGACAGATTTATATAATGAAGCCTTGGATAGTGCTAATATACCAAAGTCATGGACGGAAGCATATATAACTCTTATTCACAAAGAGCAATCAAAAATTCAAAATTACAGGCCAATATCACTTTTAAACGTAGATTGTAAGATTTTGGCCACAATATTGGCAGAAAGATTAAGGAAAATATTAACTAGGATTATTCATACTGACCAGAATGGGTTTCTGCCATATAGACAAATGAGGACAAATACAAGAATAATTATGGATGTTTTAGAATTCTACGAAGTACACACAACTAAAACAATGACACTGATGTTTTTAGATGCTCAAAAGGCATTTGACAATTTGAATTGGAATTTTCTTATTAAACAATTGACAGGCATGAAATTTGGCAAAAAAAAATTAGAATTCATTAAAACAATATATAATACCCAAACTGCAAAAATATTAATAAATGGGGAAAATACAGATAATATAAGGATAAATAAGGGTGTAAGACAAGGATTCCCCTTGGCTCCCCCACTTTATATATTGAGCAGAAGAGACACTACTGGTACAAATCTGACAAAATCAAGAGATCAGGGGGTTAAAAGTTAAAAAAGAGGAGTACAAACTTCAAGCATTTGCTGACACTATGGCATTTATAGTGGAAGATTCCCTGGAAACGACACCCATTTTGATGAAAGAAATAGAACAATATGGGAAGGTGGCAGGGTTAAAAATTAATAAAGAAAAAACAAAAGTGATAACAAAAAACTGTACAAATGAACAAAAGGAAGAACTAACAAAGAGATTAGGGATACAGGTGGTAAACAAAGTAAAATAGGGATATTGCTGACAGCTAGGTGCTCGTCAATTAAAAAAGATAATTATGATAAATTAACAATTCAAATATTTAAAGACTTAGATAATTGGGCTAAATTACAAATATCTCTATTAGGCCGTATTGCAATAGTAAAAATAAATATTTTGCTAAAATTGTTGTTCTTATTTCAGACGGTGCCAGTCAAGTTGGAAAAAAGCTTTTTTGAAGAACCAAATAAACATACATCCAAATTTATATGGCAGGGGGAAAAAACCAGAATAAAATATAAATTATTACAGGATGATAGAAAGAAAGGAGGCTTTGGTCTTCCAGATTTCGAAACATACTACTATGCTGCGATAGCAACCTCAAAGACTGGGTTAATTTGATAAGTAAAAGGATCTTTACATTAGAGGGCTTTGTTCTCCAACTTGGATGGCACATATTTATGTGGGATGGAAAGAGTAAACACCACTTGTACTTTCAAAGGCATTATATAAGGAGTGTGTTATTAACTATTTGGGAAAAGATAAAAAAGTACATTACTGTAAGGTCCCACTGTGGTTATCTACAATTGAGGCAGTTACACATCTAAATGTTTTAGATTTTGATAATATTGTGCTTTTAAAGTTGTAGCAACGTTTCGGCAGAATCTCATCTGCCATTATATGATTGTTTTTTCTTAAATATTTTAAATATATGAAACTAATAAACTTTATTTTAAAATGTAAAAAAAAAGAAAAGAAAAAGTTGCTCCTTTCCGCTGTCAAAATAATATTAGGTAGCAATAAACTCTCATTACTTTATATATTATATATGATAGATATGTACCATTAAGCATATTGTTAGGACTGAAAATGTTTATAAATCTATCAAAAATTATAAAATTTGCCTATCCAAAACATATCCAAAGAATTTATGGGAGATGAGTCAATGAAATTTGGTGGGCATGCTGCTACCTCTATTAACATTAATAATGGTTAACCTTTTAAACTGTGTGCAAATTTAGGTAAGACACATATTATTTGTTGAGATTTACACTGTAATGATTTTTGGGGAGTACATTTAAAATAAATAAGCTCTCCTCTGGGAACCCCACTCAGTGCTAATTCCCTGAGGTCTGCCTAATTTTACACAAAATATAGCGGAATTTAGCTATTGCAAAGAAACTGCATCATATTGATCCAACTGTACAGCTATATATGAACAGATCAGAAATTCTGGGATATTTTCGTAGGTAAAGAGTTATTAAATGAGTGAATCCTTATAAAGGGTGTAATATAATAGGACATGTTATACGTTTCTTATATAAATAAGCAACACAATTAGCATTAATTAGTTTATTTTCTTTGCCTTTGAAATATTTATACCCATGTCTACTGTATATTGTGGACAAATTTTGTCAATTATATGCAGTAATTTCTTGCTGACATGGAATAAACTGATGTCAGACAAAATACTTTTTAAAACATACAAGGCACAGATTAACCCAAGAAGTTCGTACTACTCCTTGATCTGGGAAAAGAACCGGATTTTTAGTGCCCTTGAAAGCCATACAAGTAGTTTTCACTAAATATACATTCATTCAGCTACAATTCAAAATTTCATCCACTATAGCATTAAATGAGGGGAGTTACAATGGACAGTATATTTGTGGCCACTGCAGCGCCCCAGTATGGCATTAATGAGGGAGACTTGCAATGGATACTTATAGCTGTGGTCACTGAAGTGTCCCCATAGTCCTGTGAGAATAATTTGGCAACAAATTTGCAATTGCCACATTTCGACATTCCACAGTCATATGTATCAACATCATAGCCAGCTTCTGAAAGCCAAAGTCAATGGAAAGTCAGCGGGGGGGTGGGGGGGTGTCAAAAATGACAATTACATGATACTGTGACGATGTAGGATTCAATTCATGAGAGCAACTGGGGTGGTCACATTGTACTACTTTATCACTTAGCAATGGAGTTTCCAGTTCCAATCACCATTGTTAAGGAAGAACCACCTATATATGTTATTAATTTTAGCACTATTAAATAATTTAACAAAATTTTGCTAGTTTATTTGCTGAACAAGTTTGTTCAATTAACTAATTCAAGATCTATTTCACAAAATAATCAAAGACTTAATATTCATGGGTAACCATCACAAACTACCTCTAGTTTGTGATAGTTATCCATAAATGCAAAGATTTTGACTTTAAAAATTTGCAAACTGTGAGAATTTATGCTTTTAATTCTGAACACCCCATTTCACAACAAAACAATTGTTGCTGTAATACGTAATATTTTCCTATTTTACAGATCAGATCATTCAGAAATTTACTTTGGATGACCGAACTGTTGGACTATTAAGTGAACACATAGAAGTAGACTTTCTTGACTCTCCCAAATGGAGTAAGAAAAGAATATTTATCAATAAAATTATATAGACACTTCAAAATGTTAACAATATCATAGTAATCCAAAAGCAGGATGTTCAACCATTTCTGTTTGGTACTATGATGTATCAAGGATAGAAAACTAATAGGAATGTCCAATACAAATGTAACAACATAGTTAAGTGGTAGGTATGGAAAGAATAGCATATGTCAGATCAAAGCAACAGAAGCTAAAACAACAATATCAAACAGATCCTAAAGACAGGCCTGGTCACAGGAGATGAATACTGAACCATATGAGACATGATTCTAGGGACAAATCCCATGACACAATAGTGGTCATCTGAGTGAAGTAGCTAGAGAGCCATTATGAATTACTTCTTCTGAAATAGACTCAGGATGTTCCTGCTGTGCATCAAGTGATATCAAAGAGAAACAGCATTGAGTTGTTGTGTGTATCAAAGCTGTGGAGGGCAGAGTTCTTCCTAGGGGAGCAAAAGCCAACTGAGCTTTGGTACTGACAAGGCTAAACAATTATTTGAATACAAGTCTTCTAATGCCAATAGCATTGCTTTTTACTGCAAAGATAATTCAGCAAGGAATGCCTAACAAGCATTTTAAGAATATTTGAGATGGAGTTATATTATTTCTATGACCAGAACACTTAAAAATAAAAAAAATATTCATGAGATATAAGAGAGAAAAATATAATAAATAAAAATTTTGTCCACTTCATCAGCATAATAGGAAAAAAAAGGAATGCATTCTTTGAGGCGCTATCATTATAGAGCTGGAGGGGAAGAGTAATTTTTAGTCCAGCAGGACAATATTTCAGAACATGAGTCTAAACAAATATAAGCCAATTAGTACAATTAATAAAGCTTACAAAAGATAAGAAAAGCTCATTCTTCTTTCATAACTATATTTTTTCATGTGGAGTATATAGCATTTCATGTGGAGCAGACATAACATCTGTAACATCAAGGTGGATTTGATTTAAATCAAGTCTATTTAAATCATGATTTAAATCATTGGTAAAAAGGCTTGATTTAAATCAACTCAATTTAAATCATAATTTTTAAAGAGCAACTGTCATCTCTGTCCCGCAGTAGCTCCTCCTCTGACTCACTGTTGTCTCATCAACAGCCCCATTCACTTTCTGGTTTCTGGTTGTTTGGGAGCAGCTTCGGCTGAGAATAATAACTATTCGCCTCTTTTACTCAGCCGAAGCTGTTCCGAATCAACCATTAACGAAGGCAGGCAGGCAGGCAGGCAGGCAGAACGGGGCACTGAATTGAAGCGCGCGCGGGCGGGAGGGGTGGGGGTGACCGGGCGCTTCGGAGGAGCTGCGGCGACAGGAAAAGCCACCACACACCCCCCGGCTTCTTTGAAGCAGTTTCTTCCTGGGCGAGAGAGCGACTGAGAGAGGAACGAGGCGGGAGGAAACCGAAGCCACTGAGCCAGAGAGCAGGACAGGCTTCGGTTGCTTCCTCCCTCCCCTTCTTTCATTTGTGTCCTTGATCCCTGATCCCAGCAGCATTCACTGAAGGCGAAGAAAGCCGCCATTTTTTTAAAAAAAAGTTTTCTTTGCGGCCCGGTACAGAGTACTCCACGGCCCGGTACCAGTCCGTGGCCCGGTGGTTGAGGACCCCTAATCTATGGGACCACCGTTTACTAAGGACAGGGATCCTCAAAATACAGTTTGTGGGATAGATATGGCCCACCAAGGCAATAAATGTATCCAGTCTGTGTGCAGTGGTGATTCGGCCCCACCCCCTGCCCTGCCCCTTCCTTGAGGGGCTGCTCTGCCCCTCCTCCAGTTGTTGCCCTTCCAGCCCGCAGGGGTCTGCTCACCGCAAAGATAAGAGTGAAGGGAACAGGTAAGTTCTGCTCATCGCAAAGATAAGGGTGAAGAGCACGGGCCAGTGGGTGGGCGGGGAGGGCCAGCTGGGTGATGGCGCAGTCTCATGGTCCCTGGCCGTCCTCAGCAGGTGCACTGCAGAGAGTGCGGGTGGAGATGCAGGCCGGCGGAGGAGGCTGAGCGCCATCAGCCTTACCTTACAGCCGGTGGGGCTTGCAAAGCTCACAAATGTAGGCAGGGGAGGGAGACATGCCTCGCTTAGCTGAAGCGCACGGGCCACTTGGGGGTGGACAGTGAGGCTCAACTGCCTTTCAGGCCTGCCTCCTGGCTTCCACAGGGCCTCTGAGTGCCTGCTGCCCAATCACTCTCCCCTCCACCTCGCCCCCTTATCCATCCCTCAACTGGGAGATGTCATTTCTGGGCTAGGCCAGTGGGTGGGCGAGCGGGCGGCTCTCCTTGGAGTTCAGTGGCCTTCGCTATGGCAGATGGAAGAAACTAGCTGGGGCCAGTAGCGAAGTCAAGAGCCAAACCTGAATGTCTTAATCAATGAGGCTTGCAACAGGGGTTGTGGAATTGAGCTCTCCTAGGTGAGTAGAATTTGGTGTGCAGGGAGAACAGGAGTATTACCTTGTGTGTCTGAGTGACTGAGATGTGGGAAATACCTACAAGAGGTTTGCCTACATTTTGAAAGGAGTGTGAGTGTTGGAATAAGAATTTTTAGATTCAGAAGAGGGTTCTGAACTACTCTGAGCCGATGGGGAGGTCCGAGAAATCCCTTAGGGAAAAAGGGAGGGTTTAGTCAGGCTTCGAGCCTACGAAAAGGTCCGAGAAATCCCCCTACCAAGAAATTCCCTTAAGAAGCTTGAAATTCAGGGGAGGGTTCTAACTCACACTGAGCTGATGAAAAGATCCAAGAAATCCCTTAGGAAAAGGGTCATTGGTTCTTACCTGATACGACCTTTCTCTTTGGGTGGAGATAGCATTCAGGATTGGGTAATCAGTCATCACTTGCTGATTGGACTAAGTCTGTCAAATCTTTGAGGACACTCCCCTGTTGCTAGGGACGTCCCAAAAATTGGTGAAGGAATAGTGACAGACTGACATGTTCTCCTGTAACAATAACATGGTCCATTAGATTCAGAACGGACCAAAACAGGGTGGGACTGAATGCTATCTCCACCCAAAGAGAAAGGTCATATCAGGTAAGAACCAATGACCCTTCTCCATTGTGATGAAGATAGCATCCAGGATTGGGATATACCAAAGCTGGCTGTCCTATGGGTGGTCCTAGTGCGGTCCGAATCCCCTAGACAGGGTGGACCTTTTGAAGAACTCTCCGTCCAAAGGCTGCCTCCGCAGATACAAAATAGTCCAGCTTATAGTCTCTGATTAACAGAGAAGGTCAGGCCCAGGTTGCTGCCCTGCAAACCTTCTCCAGAGAAGACTGAGTGGTCCAAGCCGCCGACATGGCAGCACTTCTCATTGAGTGCACTGTTATTCTTGGAGAAACCACAAGTCCTTGGGCTTGGTAGGCTTTGGATATGCACAGTCTTATCCATCTCCCCATAGTCGTTGGAGTAATCTTGCAGCCCATAGTAGAAGGTTGAAAGAAAATAAAGAGGGATTCAGACCTCCGGAAGGGAGATGTCTGCTTAACATAAATTCGCAGGGCCCTCCGAGCATCCAGAGTGTGCCATCTTCTTTCTAATGCATGGAGAGGATGCAGGCAAAAATCGGGTAAGATTAGTTCCTGGGCTCTGTGGAACCACGAGTCGAACGAAGGGTCTAGTCTTAACACAACTTGGTTGGTGTGAAACACACAAAGGTCCTTCCTGACGGATAAAGCTGCCAAGTCTGAAATCCTTCTGGCAGAAGTGATTGCTACTAGGAAGGCCACCTTGCAAGAGAAAAACTGCAGGGAAGTGGATCTCAGTGGCTCAAATAGGGCCTCAGTCAGTGACAGCAGTACTTTAGAGAGGTCCCATGTCAGATAGCGATGAACCACTGGAGGCCTCAGGTTTGTAGCACCATTCAGAAACCTGCAGACTGTGGGATGTCTAGATAAAGATTCCACTCCCCCCAAAGAGAGAACAGAGGACAAGACTGCAATCAGCCTCTGCAACATGTTAGGTGAAAGTCCCTTGTCTAGCAATTGAGGCCCCAGTAGGGTCTGTAAGATCTAGAGCACCATTTGCTGAAAGCCTTCCAGGTTGCATCGTAGATGCGATTGGTGGAAGGTCTCCTAGAGGCTTGTATGGTTCTTATCACCTTGGAGGAATAATGGTCCCTGATCAGAGATTCCCGCTCAATCTCCAAGCAGCCAGTTGAAGCCACTGGGGCTCCAGATGTAATACTGGCCTCTGGCCGAGTGACACTCTGTCCTCCAGTATCCTCCAAGGTCAGGAGACAGAAAGGTTTACTAAGTCCGCAAACCATTGCCTTTTGGTCCAAAGAGGGGCTACAAGAATGAGTTCTGCTCTTTCCCCCAACAGTTTCTGGATCACCCTTGTGACCAGGGGCAGAGGAGGAAATGCATAGAGGAGCTCCCGTGGCCAAGGGCTGCATAAAGTGTCCGTTCTCTCTGCCCCGGAACCGAAAACCTGGAGTAGAATCTCAGGAGTTGCGGGTTATCCTGGGAAGCGAAGAGATCCACAGCTGGCATTCTGAAGCACTGCAACAGCTCCCGAAACAAAGCAGGGTGCAAATGCCACTCTGTGTGGTCTATGATGGCTCTTCTAAGCCAATTGGCCTCAACATTGGCACACCTGCAATGTACTCAGCTCTGAGCGATACTTGATGTCTCTCTGCCATAAGTAGAGCTGTTCTGCCTCCAGCATCACGGGTCAGGAATGTGTCCCACTTTGGTAGTTAATATGCGCCTTGGTTGACACATTGTCAGTCAAAACCAGGATGTTCTTCTCTAAAACAATGTCCAGATGGACCAGATGGACCGCCCTAAACAACATAATTAATATTATGGCTCAAATCCGCCTGGGACCATTGTCCCTTGACCACCCTGGATTGGATATGGGCTCCCCAGCCATAAAGACTGACATCCGTGGTCAGTACTAACCTGTCAGGGTCCTTGAATAAGAATCCTAGAGAAAGGGCCTCAGATGACCACCATCGCAAGGATGTTAATCTGACCTGTGAAAGGGAACAACTCCTACCTGTCTTCTGATAAGGGACAAGAAACCATTGGAGTGCCTTGGCATGCAATCTAGCCCAAGGCATATTAATGCATGACATCATTTTGCCCAGGAGTTTGGAAAGCATAGCCAGGGATACCCTATGTTTAGATTTTACCTGCCCAATTAACTCCCTGATACTATCCTGATGTTCCTGGGATAAAGGACACCTTGCAGGAAATGGTATCTATTACAGCTCCCAGATGCAGAGTATTGGTGGGAGTGATGTGGCTTTTGGCCTTGTTGACAGAGAAGCCATGCTCCTGTAGCACCTGAATGGTGATCTCCAAGTCCTCTGTTGCTCTAGATGGGGAGGATGACTGGACCAGTATGTCATCCAGGTAACACTGAACTCTGACTGGGATGGTCCTAAGATGGGCTACCAGGGCTGCCAACAGTTTTGTAAATGTTCTGAGGGCTGATGAAAGCCCAAAGGGTAAGGCCCTGTTATTGATAATGCCTCCCATTATAGCAGAACCTGAGGAATAGTCTATGGGCCGGAAGAATGGGGACATGAAGGTAGGCCTCTATTATATGGAGGTCAGGAAATCCCCTTCCCTAATTCCCTCCAGAATAGACTGGAGAGAGTGTATCTTAAAATACCTATATTTCATTCGGCGGTTAAGATGCTTCAAGTCCAGAATTGCCCTCCATCTCCCCAAGGCTTTAGGAATTACAAACAAGATGGAATAAATCCCATGCCCTGTTGGTCCTCAGGCACCAGCTGAATAGCAGTTTCTATAAGGATCTTTGTCTCTGTGTTCTTAGAGACAGAACAGTGAATAAAAATCCTCGGGGGTATAGAGAGGAATTCTAGAGAAAGGCCTGAACAGACCATCTCCAGGACCCAGGTGTCTGTAGTTACTTCCTCTCAATGCCTGGCAAACAAGGCCAGATGTTCCCCAATGGGAGGGTTGACATCTGATTTATCTGGAGCATCGGAAGGGACGACCCCCAGCCACTCGAAAGGGCCGCTTAGTGTTGAATGGGCAATTTCCACCTGTCCTGTCTTGGGGTTGATCCTGCCTGGGGACAAAAAGCCTCTGGGGCCTAAAAACACCCCTCCTGCTTCAGGAGTCCTATGGAAGGAACGTCTGAAATAGGGTGTCAATCTGAATTCACCCTTCTGGATCTGGAGGGTAAGATCTTCCCCTTGTCTTTGGAGTCCACCAGCACCTTGTCCAGGACTTCTCCAAAAAATTTTCCCCCTTGAAGGGGCAGTGGCCAAATCCACTTAAGTCTCATATCATCTTGCCATTGTCTTAGCCAGAGCAGGCAGCGAGATGTTACAGTCCTCCCTATTGCCCTAGATGCAAATGTGGCCGCATTGAGGGTGGCATCAGCTGAAAACTCCACTGCTAATAGTTTGTTTATATGTTGGTGTGACCTGACATTGTCCAGTGGAATTCTCTCTTGCAGCTCTTAAAGCCAGAAGAGAGATGCCCTGTTAAAAAAAGATGCAGCCGTGGAGGCCCTCACTGCCCAAACTGCTGACAAGTGCATTTTCTGCAAGATTTGTTTAGCCCTCTTGTCCTCTGCCTTCAGTGAGTCCTCACTGAAAGCTTGTAGGGCCGCAACTGGGGCGTCCACAGTGGGCACTTCCAGGGCCTTGGAGAGATCAGCTTCCCACATTGAACATCTTTCTGTCCAGGGAGGAAGGGCTTGGACCCCGACCCAAGGGACAACCACTGCCTTTGGATAACTGTGGTGAATATCTTTGGTGCAGGGATGACATCTGTTGTAACATTTTTTTCAGAAAACAATGGATCATTAGGGTCTTCCAAAGGGTCTGTAGGTTCCTTTGGTTGAGGAACCAAGCCCTGCCCTGTGGCTTTCTTAGCCTTGAAGAGGAGTGACTTGAATATGGCCAGTTGGAATAGGCCTGGCATAGAGATTTGGTCAGAATCGTTCAGGCCGTCATCATCAGAGTAATTTCTGTCCATCAGTTGGCCACTGTCAGATGGGATGGAGTGGGAGCTTTCAGCATGAGCATGAGACCCTGATCCTGAATGCAGGGAGAGATCATCCTCATAATGAGACCTGTGTCTTCTACTACGTCTTGATGATGAAATTGAAGTCTCTGGAGGTGATCGCCTGGTCTGTTTCAATAATGCTGACACACCTTGCTTTACTGCCTCAGCTAAAAGAGCCTGCATATTAATTGGAATTCAGGCTCTTGTCCCATCACTGGTCTAAGTCCAGCTGACATGGGAGTAAATGTGGGCTCAGGTATCAGTTTGGATCTCTGGGCTGGAACTGGAAGTTGTCCTGTTGCTGGGCAGACTGAAAAGAAACTCCTAATCTCAGAGACTTCAAGGGATTCTTGCAGCGAATCTTGATTGTCAGCTCCCCCTATGGCCATTTCTGTTACTACACTCCTATCAGTTTGCAGCTGCCTATCTACTCTTAATAACGGTCGTTCCTCATTTAGGCAGGAAACTGAACTGGGTGCCATTTCTGAAGTATCTTGGGCCGTTTCTTTTCCTTTAGCCCACAACTTGTCCAGAACCTTGTCTCTACAGCGCTCATCCCGTTCAGCTGCCTTGGAACTCTTTTGAGCCCCTGCAGCCCTGTCCCTTGGCTTGGGGCTATTAGATGAAGACAACTGGTCTGGGGCTGCTGGGCTGAGAGAGCATGACGGCCTGTGAACCATCTCCTCCACTCTCCTGATCGCACAGCTAGCATTTTGTGGCAATTCTGCCATTTTCTACCCCGACGCTGTAAAACCAGTTTCCACAAATTATTACTGAAGCTCCCTAGCTCTGCGCTAGCAAACACTACTACAACTACCTTGCTTGTTAGTCTGCAAAGGGATTTTCTACCTTCCCTGCTGTCTTCTGCCCTGTTAATGCTGCTGCGGTAAAAAGGCTTCTGTGGCAGCCATTTGACGCCACTGAGAGCCCTCCCAAGCCAAAAGCATGGGGATATGGTGTGGATATTTCTACACACCTCCTGCTACAATACTTCTATATGGTGTAAATTGGCCCTCAGCCAATCCGCTGTCTGACCATCTGGGCCAAAGCCCCAACCACGTTGTCTTTGACAGCTGTCGAACAAGTAGACCAGTCCTCAGATGAGATAGTATTCAGGATTGGTGATTTTTTTTTCTAGTTTTCCAGTTGAACTGATTTAAATTTGGTTCTTTTAGGAGCAGAAATGAACACATCATCCAGCTAGCTGATTGAGTCAATTTCTGGGATGTCCCTAGCAACTGGGGAAGTGTCCTCAAAGATTTGACAGACTCAGTCCAATCAGCAAGCGGTGACTGATTACCCAATCCTGAATGCTATCTCCACCACATTGAAGAAAATAAAAGGGAGGATTCAAGCTGACAGGTCTGAAAAATCCCTTAGGGGAAAAAGGGAGAGTTTGGGCAGACTTCAAGCCCACGAAAAGTCTGAGAAATCCCTTTAAGATAAAATGGGCAACCATACTGGTAGTTCAGAAGCTAGGGCTGACTAAAGAAGATATGGTTAATTTATGCTGTCATGTGTGGTAGAAAGACCCAGGAATAGAAGAAAAGAAATACTGCAGTGTTAGAATTTACTATACTCAAAACAGCCATAAAACTCTGAAAGAACTAAAAGTAAAGAAGAAAAACGTTCAGCAGATAATAAAAGAGTAAAGAGTAAATAAAAGAGTAAAGCTTGTTTACATGGGAAGACTTAGATAATTTGACTTGATCAATTTGATGTTATTTCTGTTAAAAATTCTTGGATATGCATCTAAAATAACAGCATGTAGAATTGAATGGGATTGAATTGATTGTGATATGTTTGGCCAGCTGGTAAATTGAGTAAATTTCTCAGCTTGGGCTTGAAGCTGTGGGAAACAGGAAATGGTTAGGGCGCACAATGACAATTATGATTGAAATTACTGACTTTTCCCACTGCTTCAAGAATGAGCTACAGGTTGCCTAAGGAAAGAAAAGATAGAAATTTAAAGGGACAAAACCTCCCAGGTCTGGAAATGTTGTTTAATGGCATGTGTGTGTATGTGTCTGTGTGTAATCATTTCCAAATCTGCAGGGATTATTAGAGACCCTCTAATAATAATACACAAAGTTATTTAGAAAATGGAGCTCATTGGCTTGTGAAAAAGTTCCCTGAAATAATAGTAATGATTGGTTTGCATGGAAAAAGCATGAAATGAAAGTTTTGTATGTGACATTGGTTTACACAAAAAGTCTGATTGCAGTACAAACATGAGTGTATGTGTGAGATGCCCCGAGGTTCATAAGGAGTGATAAGGTGAAGTTATCCTGAAACCTGTGAATGCCTCTTTGTTGACCCCCCTCAGAGAGATTCCCTTTCGTACAAAGAAACAGTAAGTTGCAAGATTTTATTCTTGTTGTTGTTGTTGTTGTTGTGAGGTAAAAGTGAAAAGGCAACAGCAAATGTTTGCAAGAAAAAGAAATGAGAAAGATCCCATGGAGGATGTGGGAGAGAAATATATATACCATTCTATAGTCCTTTACAGCATGTTGCTCCAACATATTAAAGCTGTTACTATTTAACTAACATTGTCTTAAATCTTCCTCATAAGAATGAGATGAAGAAAATATCATGAAGATATGAAAAGAAACAGAAGCTGCTAGGTAAACAAATGCAGAAATGGCCAAACTTTAATTAAGTATAAACCATAATTCCCTTAATACCATCTATGCTTTACAATTATGCCACTATAAAAGTAAGGCGCATCAAGAAATTATCAAACTTAACAATCTTCTTCCAACAATCTCCTTACTTTATATAAAGTAAGAGGTAAGAAATCTATGGAAACAAATTGAATTTTCTTGAGTAATATATGACATCTGTGTTTATTCCTCACTTGCACAGGGCCCTGTGTTATGGCCATTGGCCAGAATTGAAACTAACATGTCAATTCAAACAAAAAACTCAAAAAATAAACACATATATTGCATAATAAATATATAATACACACACAACACACACATATACCTTCACTAATAATTTATTTTTGTTAGTTTCAATATTTAAGTGCTATATAATCAGCTCAGAGTTTTTTCAACAATGCAATAAGCAGCATATAAGTGTAACAAATAAATAATAAAATATATTTTATATTCAAATCATCCAAACTTACGCACAAGCAATAAGCTATAGTGATGATGAGGTTGACGAGTTTTACAACAATGCGGCCTGCCTTTAAGTCAAAGAAAAATGCTGATACAAATTACTCTATTACAAAATTTGAAAGAAATATTACAGACCAAAATGAACAAATCATCAAAAACATCCTTGAATCTGTTACATCTATACCATTGCCGGAAAAACACTGTGTACAGTCAAAAATCTCTGATGAACTTACAATTCCTCTGAAAAAAATGACAGACAATGAAGAATACTGGACATTTCACTAATAAACTGGACGTTTTAGTAATAAGCTACATTGAACTTTGTAAGACCATAAGAAAATGTATCCAAGAAGAAATGTGTCATTTTAACATGAACTTTTGAAAATGGCAATTGAATAAAACAAAGGGATTAAAAGAGCAAAATGTAAGATTATAAATACAAGAAAGGTTTTTGGATTAAAACATGAAGATGGCTCTATTTGTAGAACAAGACAGGAAATGTTAGAAATAATTGAAAAAGTACATTCAGAGTTATACAAAGATCAAGATCACACAAAAGTAACAAAACCCATGAAAGAGGAAATGCCAGATATCCTAATGGAAGAAGTATCAAAATCAATGAAAAATGGCAAATCGCCAGGAAATAACTGTTACAGTTGAAATACTGAAAGCTGGTAGTCACAGTTTACATAAGATCCTAGCAAAACTATACTCGTGATACCTAAGAGAAGAAAAAATACCTGATGCATGGAAAAAGGCTAAAGTGATTCTTATACACAAGAAAGATGTACACAATAATACACAATACACAATAAAGGAAATTATTATACACAATAAAGGAAATTGAATGGCGTGTTGAGAATGTGGTTGGTAGACATTCAGCAAGCTTAGCATAATTTTCAAGAATAACCTCCCATTACACCTGACGAAAAGTTTTCAATCATTGTGTGCTACCTGTTCTAATATATGCCAGTGAAACACGAACACTAATGCCACAATCAATAAAAAAGTTAAGAGTGGTGCAAAGAGCCATTGAAAGATACCTACTTGGTATTACAGGACAAGATAGAAAGATCTGCACATGAATTAGAGAACAAACGAAAGTATATGGTATCATCAAGAGAGTAAAAGAATTGAATGGAAATGAGCTGGTCACATAGCAAGAAGAACTGATGGCAGTTTTACCAAGGCAAGATCACATGTGCATGCGACCCTCCACGTGCCATGCATCTCTGCGTGTGCGTGCGTGTCCTGCACCCCTGCACCCTGCATGCCAGATACTCGACAATCAGCTGTCAGGTGGTGGCGCACATGTGCATGCGCACTAAGGCTCTTCCGGGCGACTTCTTGTGTGCCGGCAGAAATGGCTCTATGTGCCACTTCTGGCATGCATGCCATAGGTTCACCATCACGGTCCTAGGGCCACAAAAGATAAGAACTTTTCTTTTCCAAAACTGAAGTAAGGTCTTCCTAAGCAGTAGTTCCCAAGGCAGAGCTAAAAGCTAGATATTAAAAATTAAACCATTCTTAAGACATCCTTAAAGGGGGCGTGCGTAAGTCCACCAGCATTCCTACTGTCCCCCCTACTGTCCCCATTTATCTATATTTACTTCCTTTGTTCATGTTTATGTTCATACCTGTACTTGTTATCTTGTACATATTTGACAAACAAACAAATAAAAAAATAAAAATATTGGCTCTAAAAACCTTCAATAACATTCCACAATATTTCCAAGTTCCTATAACCATTAGGACCCATTTAGACAATACATAGTTTAAATGAATTTAATCCATTTGATACAATGGATAAAATAACCCTTCCTTTGGGGGGGTGGGGGAGAAACTTGGATTTGAATTAATTTTCCCATGTCATTTTATGCTGGTTATTATAAAGCAAGAAGACCAATTAAGAAGAAAAAGAAAAAATAATTTTAAAAAACAAACTCATCAGTTGATAGATTATGAAGGAAATTCAAGCAGAAAGAAGGAAATCAAGGTTAGGAATCTAGCACTTTCTGATATTCTACACCGTAGATCCCATAATCACTTCTATTAATCATTCTGTCTGGGGTTTACCTTACAGTACTGTAAAAGTGGTCCAAAGCAATTTCTGTAAATTACATATTCACATTTCTAAAACTAAACATGTTTTCTTTGAAACATAATTGTTTTGTCTTCTGCAATTAAAGCAATCCAAGACATGCAGATTTGGTGGAGAGGATATTTATAATAGATGAGAATTATTATTATTTGGGGGTGTTTCAAGGAAGATGAAAACCTTATTAATTTTTGACAGGGCTTCTGTTGTCTCTTTTATATTAAACAATTATCTAATCAGGGTAAGTAATTTCCATAGTAAAATATCAAGTATTTTATATTCTTTCCCACTATGATTATTTTCCAAAGTACCACAACAGGAATTTTCCATAATAAATATTACTATTAATCACTCAAACTGGTTTTGGAAAAAAAACCTAAAATCTGATGCCAAAATAGGTCTCATTCTAGTAAAACGGTTTTCCCATTCCTCCCCCCTCATCAGTCCAATCCCTAAAATTCTTGCTTATTAACTTTAGTTTTATTTGAAAGCAAGAACTGAATCCAAGTGCAAATAACTCAATTCACATGTAATGCAGCTAGAAAATCTCTACTGTTACTTACCATTAGATGTTGTGCTGGAGGCCGCGGCTTTCTCACTGACCTCTGTTCGAGTGGGGTATTTTACTATGGGATTCTCAACCTTTTTCTTCTCACTTGTGGCAGAGCTATGGGATTGAGCTTCCATGATGACTTCTCATTACTTCAGTCCTTTTCACACAAATATCTGCATTAACAAACACATCGGTAAGATTTCCTTCAAAAAGCAGGAAAAAAGCAGGCATTGAAAAAAATCCCAGCCATGTTTATCTTTCAAAAGACATGTTAACTTATTGGCCCTTAAAACACAGAGACTAACTCATAAATTCCATCAAATCAACTTTAACTTATTATCTTTATACACTTATCCTGAACTTTTACAAGAGCTATAATAAGGCTGGAAAGGGATGAAATCAGCATAGAGAGCTTAATGTATATCACTTGTATTATCCACTTCAAGTTGCTGAGCTTATCAGCTAGAAAGCTGATAGACCAGGTTCAAGACCCAAGTGCCCCACAGCAGGGTTATCTCCATTATTTTCCCCTATTCCTGCCCACATAACAGTTCAAAACCATGCAAATGGGTGTATATATTTAGGTACCACTGCAGTGGGAAAATAACAGGGTTCTATGCACCTCAGTATGCTGGCCAAACGACCACGGAAGTATCTTTGGACAAAGCTATGGCAAATCTAGACAGCATATTAAAAAGCAGAGACATCACCCTGCCAACAAAAGTGTGTATAATCAAGGCTATGGTTTTCCCAGTTGCAATGTATGGCTGTGCAAGCTGGACCATTAGAAAGATTGAGCACCAAAGAATTGAGGCCTTTGAAGTATGGTGCAGGAGAAGACCCTTGGACTGCAAGGTGACCAAACCAATCAGTCCTAGAGGAGATCAACCCTGACTGCTCTTTAGAAGGACAGATCCTGAAGATGAAACTCAAATACTTTGGACACCTAATGAAAGGAAGGACTCACTGGAGAAGAGCCTAATGCTGGGAACGATTGAGTGCAAAAGAAGAATGGGATGTCAGAGAATGAGGTGGCTGGATGGAGTCACTGAAGCAGTCAGTGTGAGCTTAAATGGACTCTGGGGGATGGTAAAGGACAGGAAGCCTGGAGGAACGTCGTCCATGGGGTTGTGATGGGTCAGACACAACTTCACAACTAACAACATGGTCTCTCAACTAAGAAACAGAAATGAATGGCATCCCCTAAAGCTGGACACGACTGGACAGGGGAAACCTTAATCTTTACTAATTTTTTATTTCTTTATATTCATGACTTAGCATTTATATTTTTGTAAATAATATATAACAAATATTGTAGATCTTTTCAATAATATTTTGAAAAGTTATCTTTCTTGCTCTGTCCTAAGATTCCAAACCTAGCAACTGAGGACCAATATTTTAAACTTGTAATATTAG
Source organism: Notechis scutatus (assembly GCF_049901735.1). Classification (NCBI taxonomy): domain Eukaryota; kingdom Metazoa; phylum Chordata; class Lepidosauria; order Squamata; family Elapidae; genus Notechis; species Notechis scutatus. The sequence goes on from NC_142025.1 coordinate 70,859,379, forward strand.
GCAGAAAAATAAGTATCACACTCTATTGTCCAGATTTCCTACAGCTATTAACAACTGCAGATCTTCCCAATGCCATCTTTTAGTTTACTGCTTTCACTTAATTATATCTCAATAGAATTATCTCTTTCATATGGGAAGAATCCACTAAATGTCTATGGAGATTCTCAGTCATCCAGATCATGGTTGTCCCAAATATGCTTTTTTCTAGAGGCAACTGGACTTTCTGGTTTTTCTTTGAAGACATTTCACTTCTCATCCAAGAAGCTTCTTCAGCTCTGACTGGATGGTGGGGGAATAGAAGGCTTTATACTCCTTGAAGACATCTGATCATTTCCACTCTTTTAGCAGATTGTTAAGGTCATCTGGAGGTTTATCTGTGTCATCAGGCTCATCTGAATGGTGCAAATTGGTGTGGAGCCTTCTTGGAACTGTTGAAAGGTCTGTGTTGTAGATTGGAGATAGATGATAACCACTACCTATTTTAAATACAATGAAGGCTTCTAAAGACAAAAACAGGGCTGTGTCGTGGGTTTACCGGTGTCCCCCATTGTAGCCAATCTCTACATGGAAAAGGTAGAAACCAAAGCCCTAGACAGGAATTTCATCTATTTACTGGTATAGGTATGTGGACGATACTTGGGTCAAGATCAAAACACAGGAATTGGAAACATTCACCAAACATATCAACTCTGTGGACAGATACATCAAATTCACACAGGAAGATGTTAAGGAAAATCGTTTAGCTTTCCTGGACAGTGCAGTAAATATCAAGGATGACAGAAGCCTTAACACTGAAGTTTATCACCACTCAGGTGACACAAATCAATATTTACATTTTGATTCCTACCACCCACTGGAGCACAAAATGGGAGTCATCAGAACCTTACATCACCGAGCTGAAGGCCTGCCTACCAGCAAAAATGGGGGAGGGGGGTGTTGAGAAAACATAAACACATCAAGGAAAACAATAAACAAAACATTGTCATGCCGTACATTGCAGGCATACTGGAAAAGCTCAGGAGGATCTTCAGCCAACATAACAAACCCAAAAATACACTAAGGTAGAAGCTTATCCACCCCAAGGATAAAATACCCAGACAGAAACTGAGCGACATGGTATATCCAGTACAATGCAGTGAGCCATGTGCAGATCTGTACATTAGAGAAACGAAACAACCACTTCATGAAGGCATGGCACAACACAGAAGAACAAACACATCAGGAATAGATTTAGCAGACCATCTGCATTTAAAATCCACAGGCCACTCCTTTGAAGACAACGAAGTCCATATTTTGGACAAAGAGCATCACTAGTTTGAAAGAGGGGTTAAAGAGGCCATCAGTGTCAAAACTGAATAGCCCTCTCTTAACTAAGGGGGAGGGACATCATCTATATCCAATCTACAGCACAGTCCTTTCAACAGTTCCAAGAAGGCTTCTACACCAATTTGCACCACTCAGGTGACCTTGATGACATAGATAAACCTCCAGGTGACTTTAACAAGCCACTAAAAGAATGCAAATGACCAAGTATCTGCAAGGAGTATAAATCCTTCCATTCCTCCACCATCCATTCAGAGCTGAAGAAACTTCTTGGATGAGAAGTGAAACGTCTTCAAAGAAAAACTAAAAAGTTCAGTTGCTTCTTGAAGAAAGCATCTTTGGGAGAACAATCCACTACTTCTCTTGATGGAAGATTACCATAAATTCTTAAAATTCTTGGGAATATTTATGTCCTTGGTATCATCTCCACACTCTACATATTCTGAAAATTTTGAGTTGAATGTGCCCCTTCTGGTGACTGTACCACTTTATGTAAGTCTATCAACCCACTTAACTCTTATTTTCCTGCCTCTCTTTCACTCCTTTCTCATTCTAGCTTATCTTTACTTTCTGTTTCCTTCTGCTCTTCTTCCTCTTAATTAATCAAAGCCTTTCATCTTGCTGATACTTTAACATCTCTGTAATGATATTGGCTTAAATATCTGGGCCTATCCCCATTTCTATTTTAGTTTAACCACAGGCCTTAGGTGGATACTTGTCTCTACCAAAGTAGTAATTCTTTTAAGAGAAAATCTGTATTTTCTGCCTTCTCCATGTCTATTAGTTTGGTGTAGGCTCTGGTAAGAAGTCTGGTTTCTATAACCAATTCCTGCAGAAACTGAGCCTTGCATTCTACCTCCTTCATTTTGCAGCACCTTTTGAAGCCAAAGCTTGTTTTCTTTTCATGGAGTGTTTAATGAACTCCCCAAATTTAAGCCCACTTCACATGTGTGGCTGCCATCTTGTATTGGATACTTTATCTTCTTATAGACACCCCACCTTTTGGATGTTGCACCATCACTTTGTCACAGGTTCGTTAAAATATACTGAAGTCAGGGAGCTCCAAAACACAATAGAACCAACAAAACAACATGTCCTACAAGCACTCTCAAGCTAGCACGCAATGCTCACCATTAGTCCACTGATCCACAGGCTAGTACTCACTGCTACTATTCATACTACAAGACTTCAAATAACCAGGTCTAGATTGATTACATCCCAGGGTTCTGAACTAGTAGCATGATCTCAGAACTATTAAACCATCTCTTTCAAAGATCCCAAAGTATCACAGAACTACCAGAAGCCTGGAAAAGAGACACAATGAGACACACTTCAAAAAGGGGAGAAACAGCAAAGGTAATGATAGAGGGAGAACTGACAGACTCTATTGATATAAGAAAAGGAACAAGATAAGGGTGCCCACTATCACCTCTGTTGTTTGTGTTAACCTTGGAAGTGCTAAACAGAAATATTAGAGAAGAAAAGGATATAAAAGGGATGAAAATTAAACAGGAAGAATTTAAGTTGCAAGCATTTGCAGATGATCTGGTTTTCATTTTAGAAGACCCACTAGAAACAGCATCAAAATTGATAGAAAAGATAGAGGCATATGGAAAAGTGGCTGGTTTGAAAATAAACAAAGTTAAGACAAAGATCTTGACAAAGAATATGCTATCAAGACAAAAGGAAGAACTGGCAGATCTATTGAAAATTCAGGTCACGAATAAGATTAAGTACTTGGGGATACATTTGACAGCAAGATGCAGTACACTAAAAGAGAATAATTATATCAAACTTAAGCAGCAGATAGTGTTAGATTTGGCGAAATGGGAAAATTTACAACTGTCATTAATAGGAAGAATATCAACAATCAAGATGAATATATTACCCAGAATTTTATATTTGTTCCAAACAATTCCTGTTAGGCTTGGAAAAGATTATTTTGAAGATTTAAATAAAATTGTGTTGAAATATATATGGCAAGGTAAGAAAGCGAGAACAAAGTTAAAACTTTTGCAAGATGCCAGAATAAGAGGAGGATTTGGTTTGCCTAATTGGGAGTTGTATTACCAAGCTGCAAATTTGATGTGGGTTAAGGAATGGATAACATTAAGAAATACTAGATTGTTGACATTAGAAGGACATGATCTGTTGTTGGGGTGGCATGCTTTTCTATGGTATAAAGGAACTAAAACACAGGGGTATTTTAGAAGACATTATATACGGGAGTCTCTGTGGTTAAACTGGGAGAAGACTAAAAGACAATGCTATTTGAAAATTCCAGTCTGGCTATTGACTATTGAAGCATTTTCTTATCCTATAATATATAAAAAGGAACAAATGTTAAAGAAACAATGATTGCTTGCGGGAAGAATTTTGGATATGGGATTGATCTAGAGAAATGGCAAAAATTGTGGTTTCAAAATTATAAAATGACAATGTCAACAGCATATAAAGAAAATTTGTATAAGATGTTTTACAGGTAGCATTTTCCCCCGACAAGAATAGCAAGAATGTTCAAGAACAAATCGGAAAAATGTTGGAAATGTCATCAGACACCTGGCTCATATTACCATATGTGGTGGACTTGTGCGGATGCTAAAAAATATTGGACTAAAATCCACATGTGGTTGGAAAAAATGACAAAAAAACATATAGATTTGAAACCAGAGATATTTTTATTGGGAATTTTACCTGAAATATATAGTAAAGAATTGAAATACCTGATTGTAAATGTATTAACAGTGGCTAGGATTGTGTTTGCAAAAACTGATCCAGGAAAGATCCAGGAAAAAATAATCAACAACAAATGGTCAAAAACAAATCATACAAAACAAATTTTATTGCATTCTTTGACAAAGTGACTAAATTATTAGACCAGTGAAATGCTGTGGACATTATTTCCTTGGGCTTCAATAAGGCATTTGATAAAGTAGACAACGGCTACTTGATAAGTTAGAAAAATGAGAGTTAGACAGCATCACCATCAGATGGATTAATAACTGGCTGACAAACCGCATTCAATGTATAGTCCTTAGTGGAACTGCATCTACATGGAGAGAAGTGAGATGGGGTACCCCGAGGTTCTGTCTTTGGCCAGTATTCTTCAATTTCTTTATCAATGATTTAGAGAAGGATAAACAGGGAACCTATCAATGACACCAAGCTGGCAAGAATAGCCAACACTCCAGAGAATAGATTCAAGATTTAGAAAGATCTTGACAGTTTGAGCATTGGGCCCTATGTAAAAAAATGAAATTCAATGGTGAGAAAAAAGTCACCACTGAATTTCATTTAATTGAATTTTCACTTAGGCAAGAAAAAACAATTGCACAGCTACAGAATAGACAGTACCTGGCTCAACAGCAAGAGGGATCTAGGAATCCTAGTGGACAGCCACTTTAAATATAAGCCAGCAGTCTGCTGCAGCAACCAAAAAATCAATGTAGTCCTAGGCTGCATTAAACAGAAGGATAAAATCAAGATCAGGTAAAGCATTAATAATGTTTGTTAATGCCTTGGTAAAACTACACTGAACTCTTTTTCAGCATTTGTTTTGCTTATTAGAGAGAGGGGCTTAAAAGAGGCAGGACAACAGAAGCAAAGATGAGGCCATTTTCTAGGCAGCCTGCCCTCTACCATAAAGATATAAGGATATCCAATTTCTGGAGTTACCATCTTAAATACTATATGTAAAAGATATTTAAATCAAAAGGAGTTGTTTCCAAATGATGCAGAAGAAATTAAAATGTACAAAGGAAGATTGATATATTCCTTGTGCACACATTCCCACCACCCAAAAGCTATCTATGAATAATTGCTAAGGGATTGGGCAGAAAGCCAACTTATTTCTTCTATTTTTTTTATAGCTGAAGATAAACTGATCATCCATTTGACTCTCAATCTAAATATTTAAATGTTGACATTTACATCAGTCTAACCAAACCATAACAAATTGTATCTTTAAGGATGATCATGTAAAAAGCTTGTTTTGTTTGTTTTAGAAATGTAAAGCTAAAAAAGGATTATCGAAGTATGACACCTAGAGGAGAAAGAAAGAGAGAGAGAGAGAGAGAGAGAGAGGGAGAATGAGGAGACTGATCGCTAGCTAACTGTAAAACCATTCAAGAACCCTACAATGTAATATATGGCTATATATTATTTTTAGGATTTATATACTTCTATTTTTAGGATCATTTGTTGCTGCTAGCTCTTTCACATAACCAACTAGTTCCCAAGAAGACTAACAGTTGCATATCTGTGTAATGATAAGCCTAATATCCATACAAAAATAATCCAGTAAAGAATACAGGTTTTCTACACTGCAATTTTGCCCAGCAACTGACAATATATGCTAGCAGGTTTTATAATCTTATATCTTATAAGAATTATTTTTTATTCAGCTTAGAACAAATATAGGATTAAACACTTACAGTATATTCGTATTAGCTATTTAACTACTGGGGGCGGAGGACACCAGCAGCCCATAGCAGTTACAAAAGGGTCATTGGTTCTTACCTGATACAAACTTTCTCTTTGGGTGGAGATAGCATTCAGGATTGGGTTATCAGTCACCACTTGCTGATTGGACTGAGTCTGTCAGATCTTTGAGGACACTCCCCCGTTGCTAAGGGCATCCCTGAAATTGGCAAAGGAATAGTGACAGACTGACATTTTCTCCTATAACAATGTGTTCCATTAGACCTACATTAGGGTGGGACTGGATCCACCCAAAGAGAAAGGTCACATCAGGTAAGAACTAACAACCCTTCTCCATTGTGGTGGAGACAGCATCCAGGATTGGGACATACCAAATCTGGCTGTCCTATGGGTGGGCTTAGTGCGGTCCGAATGCCCTAGATAGGGTGGACCTTTTGAAGAACTCTCCATCCAAAGACTGCCTCCGCAGATAGAAAAGAGTTCAGCTTATAGTGTCTGATGAACGAAGATGAGGCCCAGATTGCCGCCCTGCAAACCTCCTCCAGAGAGGCCTGCCATAACTGCACTTCTTGTTGAATGGGCCGTTATTCTTGGGGGAATTGCCAGTCCTTGGGCTTGGTAGGCTTTGGATATGCAGTCTTATCAATCTCCCCACAATCGTTGGAGTAACCTTGCAGACCATAGAAGGTTGGAAAGAAATAAAGAGGGATTCAGACCTCTGGAAGGGAGATGTCTGCTTAACATAAATACGCGGGGCCACCCGAACGTCCAGTGTGCCATCTTTTTTCTAAAGAATGTACAGGATGCGGACAAAAATCAGGCAAGATTAGTTTCTGGGCTCTGTGGAACCACAAGTTCATCTTTGGCACGAACGAAGGGTCTAGTCTTAACACAACTTGGTTGGTGTGAAACACACAAAGGTCCTTCCTGACAGATAAAGCTGCAAAGTCCAAAATCCTTCTAGCACAAGTGATTGCTACTAGGAAGGCCACCTTGCAAGACAAAAACTGCAGGGAAGTGGATCTCAGTGGCTCAAATGGGGCCTCAGTCAGTGACAGCAGTACTTTAGAGAGGTCCTATGTCAGATAATGATAAACCACTGGAGGCCTCAGGTAGCCCCCTTCAGGAATCTGCGGACAGTGTGATGTCTAGATGATTCTACTCCCCCCAAGGAGAGAATAGAAGACTAGGCTGCAACCTGCCACCGCAATGTGTTGAGTGAAAGTCTCTTGTCTAGGCCATCTGGGAGAAAGTCCAGCACTTGGGCAATCGAGGCCCTAGTAGAGTCCCTGTCATATCTGGAGCACCATTTGCTGAAAGCTTTCCAGGTTGCATCATAGATGCAATTGGTGGAGGGCCTCCTAGAGGCTTGGATGGTTCTTATCACCTTGGAGGAATAATGGTCCCGGATCAGAGATTCCTGCTCAATCTCAAAGCAGCCAATTGAAGCCACTAGGGTTCCAAATGTAATACTGGTCCCCAGCTGAGAGACACTCTGTCCTCTGGGATCCTCCAAGGGCAGGACACAGATATGTTTACTAAGTCCGCAAACCAAGGCCTTCTGGGCCAATGAGGGGCTACAAGAATGAGTTCTGCTCTTTCCCCCAACAGTTTCTGAATCATCCTCGAGATCGGGGCAGAGGAGGGAGGGAATAAAGAAGCTCCCTGAGCCAAGGGCTGCGTAAGGCATCCGTGCCCTCTGCCCCCGGAACCACAAATCTGGAGTAGACTCTCAGGAGTTGTGTGTTTTTTTGGGAGGCGAAAGGATCCACAGCTGGCACTCTGAAGCGCTCCGACAGCTCCTGAAACAAAGTGGGGTGCAAACATCACTCTTCATGGTCTATGGTGACTCTGCTAAGCCAGTTAGCCTCAACACTGGCCACGCCTGCAATGTACTCAGCTCTAAGCGATATTTGGTGTCTCTCTATCCATAAGCAGAGTTGTTCTGCCTCCAGCATCAGTGGCCATGAATGTGTTCCTCTTTGGCAGTTAATATGCGCCTTGGTTGACACATTGTCAGTCAAAACCAGGATGTTCTTATCTGAGATGGGTTCTCTAAGTGCCTTAGGGCCCGATGGGGGCATAGAGAGGAACTCTAGAGAAAGGCCTGAGTGGACCGTCTCCAAGACCCAGATATTGTGGTTACTTCCTCCTAATGCCTGGCAAAAAAGGCCAGATGTCCCCCAATGAGAGGATTTACAGCAATTTTATCTGAGGCATCAGAAGGGACGACCCCCAGTCCCTCAAAGGGGCCATTTATTGTTAAAAGGGCAATTTCTACCTGGGAATGAAAGGCCTCTGGGGTCTAGACCCCCCCCTCCAACTTCGGGGTTCCTATAGAAGGAACATCTGAAATAGGACGCCAATCAGAATTCACCCCTTCTAGATCTGGAGGGTAAGATCTTCCATTTGTCTTTGGAGTCCACTAGCAACTTGTCCAGGGCTTCACCAAACAATTTTTCCCCCTTAAAGGGAGCAGTGGCCAGCCTCCACTTATTTATCAAATCAGCCTGCCATTGCTTGAGCCAGAGCAGGCGACGAGAGACTACAGTCCCCTCAATTGCCTTAGAGGCAAATCTGGATGCACTGAGGGTGGCATCAGCTAAAAACTCCACAGCTGCTAAGAGTTTGTTTATATGCTGGTGTGACCTGACATCATCCAATGGAATTCTCTCTTGCAGCTCTTGAAGCCAGATGAGAGATGCCCTGTTAAAAAAAGAGGCGGCCGTGGAAAGCCTTCACTGCCCAAGCTGCTGACAAGTGCATTTTCTGTTTGCTCAGCCCTCTTGTCCTCTGCCTTCAGCGTGTCCTCAGGCTCCCTAGGAATATCAGTGTTGGCTTGCAGGGCTGCAACTGGGGCGTCCACAGTGGGCACTTCCAGGGCCTTGGAGAGATCAGCTTCCCACATTGAACATCTTTCTGTCCAGGGAGGAAGGGTTTGGATCTGATCCAAGAGATGACCACTGCCTTTGGATGACTGTGGTGAACATCTTTGGTGCAAGGATGACATCTGCCGTAACGGTTTTCTCAGAAAACAGTGGGTCATTGGGGTCTTCCGAAGGATCTGTAGGCTCCTGTGGTTGAGGAACCATGCCTTGCCCTGTGGCATTCTTTGAATGCCACAGGGCAAGGCATTGAAGAGGAGCAACTTGAATATGGCCAGCTGGAATAGGCCTGGCATAGAGATTTGGTCAGAATCGTTCAAGTCTTCATCATCAGAATAATTCCTGTCCATCAGTTGTCCCATGCCAAGTGGGATGGAGAGTGAACTTCCAGCGGGAGCATAAGAACCTGATTCTGAATGCAGGGAAAGATCATCCTTGTAATAAGACCCCTGTCTCCTGCTATGTTTTGAGGATGAAATTGACATCTCAGAAGGTGAATGCCTGGTCTGTTTCAAGGCTGCTGACACACCTTGCTTTACTGCCTCAGCTAAAAGAGCCTGCATGTTAAATTGGAATTCAGGCTCTTGTCCCACTCAGCTAAAAGAGCTTGCATGTCAAATTGGAATTCGGGCTCTTGTCCCAACCTTGTCCTACTGGTCGGAGTTCAGCTGACATGGGAGTAAATACTTTTCTAGAGTGCAATTTTGCCCAACAACTGACAATATGTGCTAGTAGATTTTATAATCTTATGTCTTATAAGAATTATTTTCTATTCAGCCTAGAACAAATATAGGATTAAATATTTACAGTATATTCATGTTAGCTATTTCACTACTGGGGGTGGACAGTAATAGGACAGTAGCAGCCCACAGCAGTTACAAAACGAAACAAGTTAGTGCTAGAAGTGATCTCCAATACATTAGGGCAGTGATGACAAACCTGTCGTGCTACGCTCCAGAAAAGCCGAACCTCCAGGTTCTAGCATGCATGCGCACCCAATGATCAGCTGGTCGGCATGCAAGCACAGGCCAGTTTGTGACACTGCTGCGTGTGCAAAAGTATCGCACTCCGGTAAAGCTGAACTTCTGGGTTCTGGCACACATATGAACCCGACAATCAGCTGGCCAGCATGCATGCACACGCTGGTTTTCGGCACTGGCACATGCACCAAGGACAGTTGATCGTTGTGCGCGCATGCGTGCCAGAGACCTGAAAGACAAATAGGCAAGGCCGTGCATGCCAGGCGACATGGTTTCACGTGCCACTTTGGGCACATGTGCCATAGGTTCACCATCACAGTATTAGGGGATCTACAACCAGTATTTATAAATATTTGTTATCAGTAAATCAGTTTAAACATACAAATGTTAAATGCTTTGGAGCTAATTTTAAAAATGTTACTTTCACATTCAGAACACATAAGAAGCTGTCACCCTGCAAAGATTTATAACATTTTATTTTATTTGCTAAGTGCAATTTTGTTTAAAAAAATTCTAAAATTACTTGTTCAGAACTTATTGTTATTTACTAGGTGTCAAATTAGAAGAAGAGCGAGTAAAGGAAATGACGATAGTATGGGTGAAAAATTTTAGGTATACCATAGAATTAGATAAATGGTAGCAGCTATGGGAAAGAAATGATAAATTAACAATATTGACAGCATACAAAAAAAAAACTGGTATAAGATGTTTTATAGATGACACTTCGCACCAGCAAAATTGGCAAAGATGTTTAAAGACAAACCAGCCAAATGCTGGAAGTGTCATCAGACACCTGGATCATATTACCATATGTGGTCATCATGCGTAGAAGCTAAAAGATATTGGACAAAAGTACACAAATGGTTGGAAAAAAATAATAAAGCAACATATAGATTTGAAACTGAAATATTTTTATTAGGGATGGTACCTGAATGCTATAGTAAAAAATATATATACTTAATTATTCATGTATTAACTGCAACTAGGATTGTATTTGCTCAGAATTGGAAAAACTATAGAATTCCAGCATAGGGAAAAGTGATTGAGAAAATATTTGAATGTGCAGAGATGAATAGATTAACACTGGCACTTAAAGAAAAAGAGGAAACTGAATATTATATGGTATGGGATATATTTTATCAATGGTTGAAAAATAAAACAAGCTAAAACTGAGTAGATGAATACATAGAGAAATAAGTGAAGATTGTTACAGAGATAATAGATGTAAGAGACAATGGTTTATAAAGGAAATGTGATTATTGTTATATTGGTAAGAAAAGTATTTACTACAACTGTTAGCACAAGATATATGTACCCAGTTGACACACTGTTTAAATGAAGGGTGGATTTATCGTAAATATAAAATAAAAAACTTTTGGTGGAAAAAAAGAACTGATTTGATTTTTTAATACTTTCAGTATTTCCACATAAGATAAATATCTTTACAGCTGATTTTTTTTACAGATCTGCCACATAATAATAGCTGTTTTGAAGAAGTAAACAAATAGTGACTCCAAGTGAAAAATTGAATATGGCAAAAGGTACACAGAATTATGTAAAAGATCTTCATTTGAGATGAATTAGATTTTTTTCACATTGCATAGAAATGCAACCTCTCGCTTGAAGTTTAAAACAATATTGCATAGCAAAAGTGGCATAATACACATTGGACACAAGCTACTCTGCCGGGCACTGCTAAAATAGATAAAGGTAAAGGTTTCCCTCGCACATACATGCTAGTCGTTACCTGCTCTAGGGGGCGGTGTTAATCTGTTACAAAGCCAAATAGCCAGAGCTATCCGAAGATGTCTCCATGGTCATGTGGCCGGCATGACTAAATGCCAAAGGTGCACAGAACACTGCTACCTTCCCACCAAAGTGGTCCCTATTTTTCTACTTGCATTTTTACATGCTTTTGAATAGAAGCTGGGACAAGTAATGGGAGCTCACTCTATTACACAGCATTAGGAATTTGAACCTAAGGTTCGCTCTACTTAAATACAGATTACAATATCTTTTCTTGTGTTTTAGGCAACATTACATAGTGTAGAATTTGAAATTTCCATACCTGCCTTAACTTTCTTTTAAAGAGATTAATGATAAGCCACTTATAAAGATTTCTAGATAATCATGATTATAGTTTATATGAGGATTAGTAGGATATAATTTTGACATTCAATGAATAGACTATTGTCTGCCTTTCATTTTAGAGGTTATTCACAGGTAATGTTATAGGGATACTTTTCCACTATTTGAATTAGTTATGTTATAAAAAGTAAAAAAGTAAAACAATCAAAAATAATTTTGAATTTATGCTGAATATCTAAACATCTGTATTTTTTTTTAAAATAACTTTAAAACACCTTCAATACAAAAAAAAATCAGTACTAAAATTGTTTTGCAAATTAAGGAAAATCTTAGCACATTAGAATATCTATATAGTACTTAATATTTTTTATCCTTTATCTTAATTTGAAGCTAACTTAGATATCAGCACTATGCAGTTCAAAGATGTCAACACTATGTGGTTCAAAGAGTAAGAGTCTACATAGCCCCAAACCTTTTCAAGTTGTCTTAAATCACCAAACAAAATATTAAAAGGTGAGAATATTTTTCGTCTTTTTTTGTCTCATTTTATCTATCTAGAAGTGGAAGGAATAAAAATATAATAATAGAGTTTTGACATTTCCTTCGTTCTACCCCTGAATTATAACTCTTATTTATATGGCAGCCCATCTCACCTTGTTGGCTCTGGACACCTAACAGAAGTTAAAAATGTTATGTGTATGTGTGTATCTATGCAGCTATATTTTTCTGTGTGTGTGTGTTTCTGTGCCTGTCTGTGTGTGTTTCGATTTCTTTGTGATGATTGTGTATTGCTGCTTTTGAATTTCAAATAAAAGGAAATATCGTTCATTAGTAGAAATTATTTGGGTAGGGGAGATGGTGTCCCTACTTGGCATCCTTGTGTCCAAATAATATTCTAATAATAACTTTGTCCAAAATATATTATTGAAAAGTAGCAAAAAATTACTTGCTTTGCAAATATCATATAATTCTGCTATTTCAATGAAAGTAAAATATTTGAAAAAATAAAGATGAAGTTTAAAAATGGCTAGAGAATAGTAAGTTTTATGTGGCCATTTTTCCTCTCCTAGTATATACAAGAACTTTTTAAAGCACCCAAAAATGTCTGTAATAGAAAGTACAGAACAATTTTATTCATATCAATTTTAAGATGCTGGCTAGGGAATTCTGAGAGTTGAAGTTCCCGAAGTTGTAAAATGAATGAATGATGAATTAGTCTAGATGCTGGAAAAATATTTTATTGTTTCTTCAACAAGCATAGAAAGGAAAACTCCTGATTAAAGAAAATTCATCCATGTCTAGAGAGCAAATCATATCACAACACTATCCAAACACTATCTGAAGAGAAAAAAATTAAATTTGGGGCATAAAACCCCCTTATTTTAATTTTCTTCTTCTTTTTAGGATCTATTTTTATATTTTTAAGGATAGCACCAAACTCTTTATGAAGAAATTCTACAGATTTAAAGATACCACAGTTTGTTTACCTTTTAGTATTGTTTACTTTATCAAAATAGACTACTACTTCTTAGGGTTTAACTATTTCTGTCTAAACATAGTTTCTATTGTTTACTACTAAATTTGTGGTTTCTATTTTTAATTTTTTTCCTGCTTCCCAAATAGCAAAAGCTAAGATATACACACATAGTAATACAGGGTACAGCAGTTTGCCTCTTTTGGTCTTTTCTGATTATCAAGTACACTTGAAGGAAACTTTTACAATTATATAATATAAAACAATTATTATTATTAACTAATCTTAAAATTCACTTTGAAACAATAGCCCATAAATTATCATATTTTGAAGTACTTATTTTTGCACTGTAAAGGTTTTAGGTATTTCTCATTTTGTTCTCAACCTCGTTTTCCAATATGGAAAGGATGATTTAAGTTACTGTCCCTGCCAGAATGATCGCAGTGCAGAGAAAAAAGCAATTCTGAGCTCTCATAGATTTTTTTTAAAAAAAGAGGGATAAACATTCCTCCATGAAAGCAAACAGTCATGGATTTTTTCCATTCAACCATGCCTGATTCTTTTGCAATTTTCCCGCAGGCTTGAGCCCATTCAACAAATTAATCTGAGCCCCAGTTTCAAACTAATCTTTCTGAGACCAACAACCTGCTTGCAGGTGCATCTCTAGCTTTCAAAACATTAACATACAAGCCTGCAATATATACATTATGGCAAAATTGAAATTATGCAAACAAGTTATTGGTACATAATCATTCAAGAAACAGAAATAATATATCTGAATGAAAATGTATTCTGTATTCAGATATATTCTGCACACTTCCAAAGCTAAAACAAAGAAAGTTCAACTCTTTTTAAATCCAGAAAAGAATCACCATTCTTAAGTCAATTTTAAACAGTGCCAACATGCAGTAATCAAGCAAACACAATTGTGAACCCTTGTACATATACTATTTAATTGGGGCACTGATATCAATTTACTTTTTCTTTCATCAGCAGAAAATGCTTACCTGAATTTTAACAGTTGTTACTAGATTTTAGTTAGTTGGTTTACTTTATTGTCATTGCATCTTGTACAATGAAATTAAATGACATCTTCAGCGTACATTTTAACTATAAAAATAAAACACAAACATACATCCTTCACATTCTATACAATTGAATTGAAAACCTGATATTGCATTAATATTGCACTTTCCAGTAGAATTCAATATAGTTACTGCCCTGGGATAGAAGCTTCAGTCTATTTGTTCTTGTTTTTATTATCCTGTACTGTCTGCCAGATGGTAATAGTTCAAAAAAAGGGTGCCCAGGATGAGATGGATCTTTGAGAATGTTTTGAACTTTCTTAAGGCAGTGGGATCTATAAAGCTCTTCCAAAGAGGGAAGAAGGCAACCAATGATCCTCTCTGCAATGACGTTAACCCTCTGGAGTGCTGTCCTATCTGCCACTGTGCAATTGGTGCAGAAGACACTTAAGACACTTGAGCTAGAAAGATCTATATGAACAAATACCCAAGGAAACAAAGAAATTACTACCAATAAAGGAGAATATTTGTAGCTCAGGGTTAAATTAGGGATCCTTGGTGCTCTCTGGGCTTGGTTGTTTTCTTGCAAACTAGATAACATTATCAGTGATAGTAAGAAATTGGATTTGCTTTCAGTTTATATTTCTAGTGGCTTGCCCTGGGGTGGTCTTGGAGGTTCTTTGGTTGAACTGTTTAGTGTTGACTTGTTTGGCATATCCTTGATTGTAATACTGTTTACTTGAATGTTGGCCTGAAATTAATTTTTGGGTTAACCTATTCCCATAATGGCGAACCTTTGCCACGCATGCCAGAAGTGGCACACAGAGCCATCTCTCTGGGCACACCAGCCATCACCCGTTGCTCTTCTGGGTTCGGGCATGTAAGAGCACATCAGGGAGCTGTTCTTTGTACATACACACGCACTCCCATTTTGGAACTCAGTGCTGAAAAGGTTAGCCATCACTGACCTATGCTCATCTGAATGTTGACTGATGGTGGGGAGATGTTTTGGTCTTTTTGTTACACTTTTGGCTTGCTGATTGTCTCTTTTGCATAGTCTATAGCCGTGATGGCGAACCTATGGCACACGTAGAGGTCACCCGGAAGAGCCCCACTGCACATGCGCACAGCCCCCATCAGGCAGCTGATTGTCGGGTATCTGCCATGCATGTGCAGAGAGAAACATTTGCATGGGAGATGTGCATGCATGCGCAGAGGCATGCGGGGGTCGTGCACGCATGCGCAATGGGGTTGTGAGCACATTGCATCATGGATGCAGGCATGTGAGTGCACGTGTGCATGCACACACACTTTTGGCACACACCGTGAAAAATGTTAGCCATCACTGGTCTATAGATATTGTTTCTGTCTATTTGTCTATATATGGCTAATTTGTCAGAATGTCAGGCTTCTAGAAATCCCCTGAGGTTTTGGACTTGGCTTGATCCAAGATGGTCACAGTTTTTAAAACTGAAACTATAGAAAAGTCTGTCCATATGTTGTGAAATTAAAGGGTTTTCATCATGCCTTCTGACTGCTAGTTGGTATTCATGGATGTGTTCTGCCAGTTTTCTTATTGTTTGTCCTACACAGTAAGTGTTACAGTTATTAAATTGTATGTTGTAGATTACTCCTGATACTGCCATCTTTGGTTTACTTGGAATGTTTTGAAGGGCTTCAGTTGGCTTGTGTGCTACTCTGATTCTATGGGTTATAGTAGATTGCTGGTAGTTTATGAGATGTTCTTGATGTATGGTAGTGTTATTATTTTTAAGTCTTGTGTTGGTTGTGCTGAATTGGGTTTCAATTTTCGTGTACTCAGCTAAGTCAGGTGTGCTGTGGAGAACTGTGGACATAGATTCTTTGACTAATTCTGGATCTATGGAGAACAGTGTTGTGACATCAAATGAGACCATGATTTCATCCTCATCTATAGTTACAACTCTGGTTGTTTGAAGGCACTGGCAACTGGAGAGTTAATGGAATGTTTGCATCCTTTTGTGTTTGTGCCCAAATGTTTTCGTTAATTCTTGTTGTATGCAGATATGTTGTATTTAGATATCCCTACATACAAAATGATGTAATGATACATTTGGACTGATATGTCAGAATTGTGTATTTTAGGGCATCTATAGAAGAGGATGGGTCTACTGCTTCTCATTTGCTACTATTCCTCTTTAGTAATTAGGGGTTTAGTCTTCTAGTAGTTCTTTTATGTTTTGTAAATATTGTGATCTGTCCATAATAACCGTTCAGCTTTTATCTGTGGGAATGATGATGATAGTCTGATCCTTTTTTTAGGTTTCTGAGAGCTGTTTTGTCTTCTGTTGTGGCATGATTCTGTTTTTGTCTTCTTCTGGTCTGTGGAATAATGGTTTGTCTGATATTTTCTTAGTCTTCAGTGGGAAGTCCAATAGTTTTAAATGTTCCTTCTAGAGCTGCAAAGAATTCCAGTTGATTGGCATCATTGTGCTATAGTTAAGTTCTTTCTAAAGAATCTTGTGTTCTGCAGTGGATAGTGGATAGCTGGACATGCTGATTACCCATTCAAGCTTTGGTGCTTCTTTGGGTCTGGAATAGAGTTTGAGGAGTTTGCTTTGCAGCTTAGTATTTTTTTTTTCTGCATGTCTCTAGAAAGTACTTAGGATGGCAGTGGCCAGTCTCTCCATGTGCTCTCATGTGATAGTCTATTCCAACTACTCCTTGAGGTTAATTTTCTTGGGCTAGTTTCCATCCAGCTGAACAGTTGATTGGTGGTTTGTATCTGATACTGGTAGGTAGGACATGTGTCATAGCACTCTCATAGGAAGAAAAGTTGTTCCTTGGTAGAAATGTACTTACATGGAATTGAAATGGACACTGTGATCATTTTAGACCAGGGATGTCAAATTTGATTTCATTGAGGGCTGCATCAGGGTTGTGTTTGACCTCTCGGAGCTGGGGTGGGCATGGCTCAGGTGGGCATGGCCAGCTCAACATTATCCATGTCAAGGGCATCTGTGGTGGCCCAAATGCTCTGCTGCACATGGCCCTCCCAAGCTCTATTCTTGCTGGCAGAAGCACCATGGGCCAGTCCTTCACTGTTTCCACAGTGGCCCCACGGGCCAGATCTAAGTACCTCATGGACCGCATCCAACCCCCAGGCCTTGAGTCTGATATCCCTGACTTAGACCAAGCCAAGTCCAAAAATGCCAGGGAACTTCTAGAAGCCTGACACTCTGACAAATTACTTATTCATGGAGATGAAATAATGGAGGGGTGAAAGTTATAAGGAATTTTGATGGTGAGCAACTAAGCCATATTAGGATTCATTACAATGTAGTTGGGTAACTGAACAAGGTTGGATGTTCTAGATTTTAAAAATTTTAAGACTTCAAAAAATTAAGAGAAAAAAGATTGAAAGGATACCATGAATGGAAATGCTAGAGGGAAAAACAGTTCAGAATTCTTGAGAAATTCTGAAAAATATGAGATCGAAAATGACCAATTAAAAACAATGCTAGAGAGAAAAATCAAGATGAGATTAGCATAGTTGCTGAGGGACAAAAGGGACAAGTATAAAAAAAAATGGAAAGAGGAGCTTGTAACTAGAGTAGAAAACCAGCAAATAGCCTAAAACTGCAAGGAATGGAGTCAGGAAGCTTAAGATTTAAAATATGCAACAAATGACAAGAAAACAGCAACAAAATCTTTCAATATGTAAGAAGCAATAGCAAATGTCAAGGAAATTGTTGGTCTACTAATAAGAAAAGATGGCAAGATGACAGACAGCAGGGAGAAAGCAGAACCATTTAATTCTTTTTCTGCATCTGTGCTTATGCAAAAAGAAAAAATAGGAAAACCTGGGAATGGTTAGAGGATACTTAGCTAGTCTGAATGAATTTAATCTCCTGGTCTGGTTTATACCCCAGAGTACTGAAGAAACTGTAATATGTAATTTCACAAACAATGGAATGAAATCTTTTGAGGGCTCCTGGAACATGGAGAGGACAGGAAAAGAGTTCCAATTCTTAATAGGGAGGAAAAGATGGATCCAGGAGACTTTAGACCAATCTCCTTGATGCCAGAAAATCCTGAAAAGATAATCAAGCTTCAAGATTACGACTACTTCTTGGTAAGAAAAGATAATACCATTATAAAATGAACTTGCAATTGGTTGATCAATTACACCAAGCATGTAATCTTAAACGTAATTATATCTATATGGAGTGAAGTATGCAGTGGGTTTCTCAAAGTTCTCTCTTGGGCTCAATATTCTTCAACATTTTCATAAATAACCTAGATGAGGAGATTGAAGAGGAACTCATCAAATTTGCAGATGACACAAAACTGGAGGAAATTGCTAATACTTCAGAAGATAGACTCAAGCTTCAAAAGAAACTTCACATATTAGAGCAGGGGTGTCAAACTCACATCGTCACTACGGCGTCACATGATGTATCCAGGCTTTTTTCCTCTTTGGTAAACAAGGTGTGGGCATGGCCAGCACATGATGCATCCAGCCCACAGGCCGGGAGTTTGGCAGGCCTGGACTAGAGCATTGAATCCTATTTATTAAAATGCAGTTCAGTCTAGAGAAAAGTTAAGTTTCTGCATTAGGCAGGAAAACCCAGATGCCCAGATAAGAGAGATCTTGGTGTCATAGTGGGCCAATGCCTAAGTAGCTGCAGCTGCCAAAAAAATCAACAGTCTTTAGCAGCATCAACAGATGGAGAGCATTAAGATCAAGGGGACTGCTCTACTGCACTGATGAGGCCATATCTGGAATACTGCATCCAGTTCTGGTCACAATATAAAAAAGACAATAAAACTTTTTAAAAAGTGCAGAGAAGAGCACCAAAGATAATAAGGAGTCTGCAAGCTAAATCCTATGAAAACATCTAAGGAAGTAGGTATATTTAACTTAACAAAAATATGATTGAGGGGAGACATGACACCAGTCTTCCAATACTTAAAGAGCTGACACAGGAAAGGGGAAGTCAAATTATTTTTCATAACACCTGAAAAAGAAGCAATGAATGGAACATGTCAAGAGATCCAACTTAGAAATAAGAAGAAATTTCCTGATAGTGAGAACTATCCAAGAGGACGCAGACGATGGCTGCCTCGGTGAAATGCTAATAGTTTCTTTATTCTTTATTATTATCTGCAATTCACTACGGATTTCATACTCACAGACCATCTGCTAAGAATTAGGCAATGTTTCCTTAAGGAGCAGCTTTCTGATTCCTCACACACACACACATATACACACCCAGTCTTTGCAAACATGGAGGAGATTCTAACTAATTCTCCGATGCAAATGAACCAGCAAACATGTGGAAAACTCTTAAAAACACCACTGGCTACAGCAAACCTCCTTTCCAGGCAGAAGGAAATCAACAACTAGCAGATGACCTGAATGTGTTTTACTTCAGGTTTGAAAGGAAACTACAGCCACCTATCTCCACCTATCTCCCATCTCAAACACACCAACAACAGCCAAGCCTCCTACAACTGACTCCAACCCAATGGGTTCACAACCTCTAGTAATCACAGAAAAAGAAGTGCAAGATCTATTTCACAGACAAAAGCCAGGAAAAGCACCAGGGCCAGAGAAGATAACTCCTTGTTGCTTAAAAGTCTGTGCTGACCAATTGGCCCTCCATTTTCACCTGAATCTTCAATAGATCACTTCTTGCTTCAAATGCTCTACTATCATCCCAGTGCCAAAGAAGCCCTCCATCAAGGAACTGAATGACTACAGACCAGTTGCTCTAACATCTAGTTATGAAAATCTTTGAAAGGCTTGTGCTGTCCACCTGAAAACCATCACCAGGCATGATATTCCCCTCTGAAAAAAAAAAATCGGGCCGGCCAAAAGAGACCCCCACCGCCTGCCGCGCCGCCGCCCCCCCGCCCGCCCGGGCTCAGCTCACGCCGCCCGCCGCCCCCGCCCGCCCGGGCTCCGCTCGCGCCGCCCGCCGCCCGCCCGAGCTCAGCTCGCGCCGCCCGCCACCTGCTGCTCGCGCCGCCGCCCGGGCTCAGCTCGCACCACTGCCGCCCGCCGCCCGCGCCTCCCGCCCGGGCTCAGCTCGCGCTGCCGCCCACCCGGGCTCAGCTCACGCCGCCTCGCTGCCAAGCTGCCGCCCGCCCGCCAAAAATTGGAATTCGATTTTAATCGGAATAATATCATGTCTGCATCACGGATCCGCCTGCTAGATCCATGCAGTTTGCATATCGAGCAAATAGATTGACAGATGATGCTGTTAATATGGTTCTGCCTTACATCCTACAACACCTTGAATCTCCAAATACCTATGCAGGGGTCCTCTTTGTAGACTTCAGTTCAGCATTCAATACCATCATTCCAGACATTCATTCCAGCAAAGCTGGCTGGGGTGGGGTGGGGAGGAATAACTGCTTCAGTCAAGGAAAGAGATGCAATACTTTCCTGCTGAGCCTTCTGCACTCTGGAAATTTGTTTCTCCAGAGCCCTCATTCTTCTGTCAGCATCCTTCTCTCCAGCTCTAGAAGGTTTTCTAGAGTAGATAGCTTGGTTCTAATCTTGCTAGCTGCCTCCTGGTTGGAGGATCTACCTCTTCTGAAGCTGGATCTCTTGTTGGGAGGAGAAGAAGAGGCTTCTTGCCCTGCCATGCTGTCAGCCGATAGAAGCTGTTCAGCCATTTTGCCAGCTTACTTAGCGCAGGAGCAGTTCTGCTTTCAAAAGAAAAAAAGGCTGCTGCCTGCCTGAATGGCAGTTTCTCCCTTTTAAAATGGGGCTAAGTTGCAATGGGCTCAGTGGCGGCAAGCCAGCACACAATCCCTGTAGCCACGCTTGTCTTCAAGCTGTCTGACTAACGAAGAGCTGATTTGATGATTCTGACAGTTGAGAGTCCCTGAGAGGGCTGGCAATCAGCCTGGGACTGAAATTAAGCGGATCGCAAAGAAACCGCTAAGCCGCAAATCATAAGATCAAAAAGCCCCCAAAACAGCTGAGAAGCGGCTGCAGTGCTTTAAAACGGCAGTGCCTGGCTAGCGATGCCTCAGGCAAGCGGCAGGCTGCCCTCACACAGGAAAATTACTCCCTTCAAGGCTGCAAGGCTAGCAGCTAACCGTGGCTACAGCAAACGACAAGAAAAAAACAAAAACAAAACCCCCGTAGCACTTTAAAAGCGCTTGAAATCAAACCTGACAGCCTCCAGGCAGAAAGGCATGTATGAACCCTCCGTGGATTCTCCAATCGTCGTGCTGGAGAAAAGTTTACTTCCCGGGGTTCTGGATATCCCATCACTGGAGGTTTTCAAAATAAGATTGTAAAACCATTTATCCACATCGAATCAGGAATTGGACTGAGGGTTGGACTAGAAAACCTCCAAAGTACCTTCCAACTCTGTGATTCTATGGTTACAGAAATATAAATAAAATTATATGCAGTGGGGCACTTTTCATTATTTTGATCATAATTTTATACTGTACGCCCAACTCACATGAACTCCCCTTTTATTCTATGAATACCCTAGTAAATTGATGGCACTGATTTCAAAAAGCTGAACAGCGTCAGGATTTACAGGAGAATCCCAAACTGTTGTGGCTCAGGGCTCAGATATTGATTCTGAAGTGAAGAAGCTGGTCTAGCAAAACTTGGGGAATGTCAGTCTCAGAAGACACAAAGCCAAGAACCATTTGAGACTCATCATTTCTACTGGAGAAGCTTTCTTCACCTTCAGAATCAGTATCCAAGTCCCGGGCCATGACAACTAGACTAAAGTCAACAAAAACATTATAGAAGGCTACGAAGGAAACTACATGGATGTATCCATGAAGTCACTCAAAGTCAAATCCAATTCTTTATTTTTATCTTTCTACAGAATACTGTAAATTACAATAATTTTGTACAAAATGCTTTTGTTTAGAAAGGTCTGTTAAATTCAATATATATATGATATTATTTTTGACAATCTCTTGAAAAAGCTGCCATTCTTTTATGGTATTTAGACTCTTCTCTGTAAATATAGTTTTCCTGATGAAATGTTATCTTGTAAGACAGTTTTTGAACCTATCTATATTCTCCTGGATAAAAGCATTTTAGATGTGTCTGAGAGCATTTTTGCACAGCTCAAACAGGTAAATCTTCCTTCTGGAAGATATAAACGTGGTCTGTCAGAGTTATAACTTGACCACTACAACATGTCAACTGTTTTGTATAATATTTATGAACCATGTAATATACTCTAAAAAAGAATATATTTGATTTACATTATCTGATGGCCTACATTGAATCCAAAATATTTTGCAGCACAGTTAAAAATCCTGGCAATCAGCTTTAGACCTTAATAAAATATGCTGATGGTACTTAACTTTACATCTCCATATCTGGTGACCCAAATAATACTGTTACTACCCCCTCATAATGCCTGGACATTGTAGGGACCTAGATGGAAGACAATGAGCAAGACCATGGCTTCTGGTGCATGAGGCTTCAAGATCCTGGTCTTTGACATCTTTACTTCTGGAAAGGGCTGCACAACCCGTTCAGACCAGTTCACAACTTAAGAGTGGACTTACTCCTACTTAAAGAGCAGGCGGAAGTCATGGCTAAGAGAGCCTTTGCACTGCTTCAGTCTGTGCACCAAATGTGACTTTTCTGGATCTGGACTCACTGCCCTAGGTCACTCAAAATCTAGTAATTTCTCTTCTGGATTATTGCAATGTGCTTTACATGGGGCTAATCTTGAAATGCATTTGGAAGCTTCAACTCATACGAAGTGTGGCAGCACAAGCATGCTACAGCACTGCTTTAGGAACTATACTGGCTGCCAATTTGGGTGAAGTTCAGGGTGTTAGTTAAGACCTTTAAAGCCTCCAGGGCATGGGTCTAGATTACTTGATGGTCCCACTAAGACAAGCTACTCATGCCAGAAAAAGAGGAATGCTGCAGACCCTATCACTCCAGCTGCTGGGATTCAGAATAAAAGCCTTGTCTGCTGTAGCACCAGTCCTGTGAAACATCTTTTGTCCCTAGGGCAAGGTTTGCCCCACCCTCCTATCTTTCCGCAAAAGCCTGAAGACCTGGCTTTGCCGGTTTGTCTGGGAACCCAATAGGGAGTACCACATTGGAAATGGCTCCTGGGTTGATAAACCCACCCATCTCCCCCCTGCACTTCCTGGTCCCCTTCTATCCATCTTTTAATTCGTATGATTGTTTATCCATTGTTTATTTTTATTGTTCCATTGCTTTGCTACATTTACATTTTTCAATCATTTTTTTCTGTTTCACTATTGTAAGACATCCAGAGTAGCCCCACACAAAATAGACAGAAAATAAATTAAAACAGATACAAATAAATAAATATTGCTTCTATATGATATCATCCATTTTAACCATGACACAGGAACTGCATCCCATCATTTTTCCATCACTTTGACAAAAATGAGCATACAAATATGAATATCAGATGCAGACTTCCGGTTTGAGCCCCTTCGGCAACGGACTGAAATCCGCGATCGATCCGTGCTTGCCGCCGGAGCACCCAGAGCCGGCTGGTTTCGGGGCTAAGCCACCCCATAGAGGTGGTGAAGAGGGGGGAGACTGCCAGCAGGGTCGAGGAGAGCCGCATCTCTTCTCCCCAGCTGGCCATAACTCCCTTTCCCGAAGGTGGTTGTAGCAGTGGTCCGAAATGGCCACCTCAAAGAAGAACTCGACCGGAAAAGAAAGTGCAGGAGGAAGATAAGAAGAGAAAGTTTTGGCTGACTGGGTTAAACTGAAAAAGCAACAATGTAAGGTACCCTGGAATTTAAACTATAAAAATAACATAGTTCCCAGAGAAGATTCTGAAGCGGCGAAGGAGAGAGGGAAGGGAAAGGATTTGGGTTTTTTTTAATTCCTCCCTTCCTTATACTGATAACTAAGAGACTTAATTAAGAAATTGACAAAAAGCCACCTTGACATTATTAGGCATTTAAGCTGAAAATAAAATGTCAAAGGGATAATAAAGCTTTTTGGATATCTAAAACTTTTAAAAGCAGGAAGGGAGAGAAAAAGAATAAAAGGGCAGAATCCGGAAAAATGGAGGAGACTGCCTGGAACTAAAAGGAATTTACAGTGAAACCTTAACAAGATTCCTAAAAGATACACTTCAACTGAAACTTTGTAACAAAATAATAGAACCCCAGGAAGAGAAAGTGGAAAAAAGAAGCAAGAAGAAACACCTTCGGATTATTTGGATTCTTTGGTGTTTTGGGGATTTTTGGCTATTGCATTTAAATGACTAAAATCAATTGGATGGTTGTTTAAAAGTGTTTAAAATGGCACCACTTCTAGAAGAACTGAAAATGGAACTTAAAAAGTACAAAGAAGATGCACAAGAAGTTCTTTTGGCTTCGTATTTCAACTCTTAGAAATGGAGATCTGGAACTATGAGAAACAACAAGAAACGCTTATAGAACAAGAAGATCTGGACAAAGAAGAAACCATCTTTAATGATCAAGTAATGTTATGTGGGGGGAAGGACAGGGGGAAAGAGAGTGAAAAGTCTAAGATTTGAAGAAACAACCAAAAAAAAGAATACTTGGAAAAATAATTACAATATTAGAAAGCAACAGAAGAAGGGATCACAGAAGAGAGAATTAGAAGCAGAGAGACAAGGGGGGAAAATGGGAGGGAGAAGAAGAGGGGAAAGAAGAAAAGGAAAAGAAGTTATAAAAGACAGAAACAAGATACAGAGAAACAGGGAAAAGGTACAAGGATTGAAAGTATAACCCTGTTTAGAGATAATGGGTGAAAATTTAATTGAAAAGGGATTCTGCAATGGTACATAAGATAATATTGTTATATTAGAAATAAAAATAATTTTTAGAAAATATGATGACTAAAATGATGGATAAAATATTTATTGTAATATAGTGGCACGTCTGTTAATAAATAAATGAAAGAAAGTGAATGAGAGAATGAAATTAGGAAAGAATGGGAACATTTTAATTATTATTAACGATTTATAAAAATATAAGTGAAGAGAAATATGAAAAAAAAAGAATTATGGAAAGTTTATAAGTGTTCACAAGGAAGTATGATATTCAATTGAAAAGAAAAAGATGTTAAGATTTTAATGAATATTAACGATAGAATTGAATTGGAATGGAATGAGTGCTTTATTTAATATATATATATGTTTTCTTAAGTTTTCGCGGGTACTTACATGTATGGCATTCAGCTTTGTTCGGGTATTTTCCCACGTCATAGTAGTGGTGCTTTTAAAGTTGTAGCAACGTTTCAGCAGAATCTCATCTGCCATCATCAGGCTTTTGTATAGTGTTCGTCTGTGAGTTAGACTTTTACAGTGGTTTCAGATTTAAATTTGGGGCAGCCTATTGCTGTGCCAGAATGGTTTTTTCTTCATCCTGATTGGTTGAGAGTCTTGGTCTGTGTTTATTGGTCTTGGAGTTTGCTGTGTTCTGCTTCTAATATCTTCTGTCTAGGTTTTCTTGTCCATGGGGCCAAATCACGAATGTGTCATCGATGTATCGATGTATTGACGTGGTTTCACTATTCACTCAAGTCCCGATAAAAGAGACCCTTGAAATCATCAAAAATAAATACCAACCAGCTAAACACCTCATGGAACTAACAGAACACTGCTTAACCAACACATATTTCATATACAAAGGACAAAGATACAAACAAATAGAAGGAGCCCCCATGGGATCACCACTGTCACCTGTCATTGCAAACCTGTTCATGGAAGAATTCGAATCCAGAGCCCTGGCCAATGCCATCCTCAAACCCAAACTATGGTTAAGATACATCGATGACACATTCGTGATTTGGCCCCATGGACAAGAAAACCTAAACAATTTCCTAACACACCTAAACAGCGCACACCCCAAAATCAAGTTCACCATGGAAACAGAAACAAACAAACAACTACCATTCCTAGATGTACTAATCTACAAAAAAACAGATGGCACACTAGGACACACCATATACCAGAAGAAAACACACACCAACCGCTACCTCAACGCCCAATCCCACCACCACCCAGCACAGATAAACTCCGTGGCTAAAACACTAATTACTAGAACCAAACGCCTGGCAGACAAGACACACATTAAGACTGAACTATGCACCCTGACTAAAATGGGCGTTGGTTCTTACCTGACACGCCATTTCTCTGGGAGCCGTGAGGATCATCCAGTGTGTGGGAGGTGCTTCAGTCTGCGTCATTGTAGGCTGAGCTTAATTACTGAGGATTGCTCCGCCCTTCACCACGTGACTGCCTTGCAATCCCCAGTTTACGCGAAGTCGAGAGTGAATAAAAAATCCTGCTCTCCTCTTACTATGCTAAAGGGTTCATTGGCCGAAACAAGACCCCACCAGACGGAAAACTAATAAGGGTGGGGCTGGATGATCCTCACGGCTCCCAGAGAAATGGCGTGTCAGGTAAGAACCAACGCCCATTCTCCTGGAAGCCGTTCGGATCATCCAGTGTGTGGGACATACCAAAGCTTGGCTGTCCTACGGGGGACTCCGTCTGGTTCTGTGATCCCTGTGGTTCCTCGAGGACTCGCTGGAGGACCTGCTACCAACTGAAGCCTCCGCTGAGGCAAATATGTCGATCTTATAGTGTCTAATGAAGGGAGATGGGAAGGCCCAAGTGGCCGTCTGACCAACATCAGCAATTGGAGCCTGGGTGGCCCCAGATGCAGAGGTAGCAGCACTTCTGGTGGAGTGTGCCGTTATTCCACTGGGAACCGGCAGGGCCTGGGACAAGTACGCCTTGGAAATAGTAGCTCCAATCCAGCGGCCGATGGTTGACGGGGACACTTTGTGGCCTAATGATTTGGGCTGAAAGGAGAGGAATAGGGATTCGGATCTCCTGAAGGGTTGGGTACGTTTAATGTAAATGTGGAAGGCCCGTCTTACGTCCGGAGTGTGCCAGAGCTTCTCCTTTCCCGCGAGGGATTGGGGCAGAAGTTCGGAAGTGTAAGTTCCTGTGCCCTGTGGAAGGCTGAGTTGGCCTCGGGCAAGGAGGTAGGGTCCGGCCGGAGAACTACCCGGTCGGCATGGAAGATGCAAAGGTCCTTCCTCACCGACAAGGCTGCTTTCTCTGATATTCGGCGAGCCGAGGTAATGGCCACCAGGAACGCGACTATGTATGTTAGGAACTGGAGAGTGAATTCCCTGAGAGGCTCAAGCGGGGTTTAATAAGGGCCACCAGGACCTTATTGAGGTCCCAGGTAGGGTATCTGTGAACCGTTGGGGGACAAAGTTAGTGGCTCCCCTGAGGAATGCCCTAATGCGAGGGTGGAGGGAAAGGGACCCCAGATTGTCAACACAATGACGGTTGAAAGGGCTGCGACCCGATGCCTCAGGGAGTTCGGAGAAAGACCTTTCCTCAGACCCTCTTGGAGGAATGTCAACACTTGAGCGATGGAGGGTGAAAGCGGGTTGACCTGGAAACCCTGGCACCACTTGCAAGAACTATTCCAAGTGGCATTGTATATCCGGGTTGTGGAGGGCCGCCTGGCGGCTAGAATAGTATCGATAACGTGGTCAGAAACTGCTCCTTTCTTAGACGCTCCCGCTCAACCTCCAAACTGCTAACAGGAGCCACTGAGGATCCGGGTGCTGGAGGGGACCCTGAGAAAGGGATATCCTGATTGGAGGGATTTTCCAGGGAGGGGCCACCGATAGGTTGCGGAGGTCCGCGAACCATGGGCGCCTGGGCCAGTAGGGTGCCACCAGAATCAGTTCTGCTTTCTCGGAGATGAGCTACTGGATAACTCTGGGGACCAGGGCTAAGGGAGGGAATGCATATAGAAACCCTGAGGGCCAGGGGCAACAGAGGGCGTAGTAGTTCTCAGCCCCGTGGGAGAGGTACCTCGAGAAAGAACCTGGGGAGTTGTGTGTTGAGGGGGGATGCGAAGAGGCCCACTAACGGGAGACCGAAAAGCTTGGTCGCTTCCCTGACCAGTGATGGGTGGAGGCGCCATTTGGCCCGGTCCACCATGGTCCTGCTCGACCAGTCAGCTAGGGTGTATAAGACCCCTGAGATGTGCTCGACTTTGAGAGAGAGGAGATTGCGCTCCGCCCAACGGAAGAGGCGCTCGGCCTCTCTCATCAAACGGATGGACTGGGTGCCCCCTTGTCAGTTGACATGGGCCTTGGCGGTGATGATGGCCGTGAGTATGAGGACATGCCGCCCGCGTACCTGAGGGAGGAGTTGCGCAGGGCCAGGTGGATGGCGTGACGTTCCAACCAGTTTATACTGCATGCCCGTCCTACCTGAGACCATCTGCCCTGTTGCGAGAGCGAGTGGATGTGAGCGCCCCCTCCGGACAGGCTGGCGTCTGTGGTGGGGGTGAGGCGCTGGGGCTCCTTGAAGCCATGTCCCTTGTAGATGGCGGGACTGGTCCACCAGAGGAGAGACTTGAGGACCTTTGGAGGCACCTTGACCGTGGTCTTTGAATTGCTCTTGCCGGACCGTTGGAACGGGAGCAGGAACCACTGTAGGGACCTAGTGTGTAACCGGGCCCAGGGAACAAAGGAAATACATGAGACCATTTTACCTAGTATCTTAGACAATTCCAAAAGTGTCACCCTTCCTGAACGTCTGATGTGTTTGACGGTTTCCTGAATGTTAAGGAATGTTTCCGAGGAAGGGAAACCTTTCCTCGAACTGAGTCAATGACGGACCCCAAGTGGGTGATCCGTGTAGATGGTAACAGTCGGCTCTTTTGCCAGTTTACCAGGAACCCATGGTCTTGGAGGGCAGAGAGGGTAGCTCTGACATCCTTCTCTGCTTGGAGTCTGGGGTGGAACCGGATGAGAATGTCATCCAGGTAACAATGGAGACGAACCGGGAGGTTCCTGAGGTGGACCGCCAGAGCCGCAAGGACCCTAGTGAAGGTCCTCGGGGCAGAGGCCAACCCAAGGGGAGAGCCACATATTGTAAGTGGCGGTGGTTGAAGCAGAATCTGAGGAATTTGGAATGGGAGGGCCGGATTGGGATGTGAAGATACACCTCTGAAAGATCTATAGAGGCTAGCCGGTCCCCCTGCCTGATGCCCGTAGAATGGACTGTAGGGTGCATCTTGAACCTGAGGTAGATCAGGTAACGGTTCAGGCGTTTCAGGTCTAGAATAGCCCTCCATCCTCCTGAGGATTTGTGGATCACGAAGAGGTGGGAGTAAAACCACTTCCCCCGCTGGGATGTTGGGACGGGTTGAATGGCCTGTACGTTGAGGAGATGCTGAATGGCTGAATCCATTAAGTTGCGTTTGGTGGGATCCCTCGAAGGGGGGATGCCATAAAGAAGTCGGGGGCGTGCTGGAATTCAAGCGAGACCAAGTCTGATGGTGTCACGGACCCAGGTATCAGAAGTGGGGGTCCCATAGGTCAGCGAAATGCCTGAGGCGTCCGCCGATGGGAAGGGAGGAACAGGGTCTATCTGGTGCGCTGGAAGGCTTCCCTCCGGGACCCCTGAAGGGCCGTCTGTAGCTGCCGCCCCTCCTGTTCCTGTCATCTGGATCGGCTTGATCCAGGGGCTGGAGTGGCCGGAAGGAGGGGGGTCTCAGATACCTGGGCTGGAAAGGGAACTGGTAGGAGGGTCGGGAGGAACCTCTCCAAAAGGCTTGAGGGGTTCTTGACTCTGACCTCCGAAAAAAAGGGGGGGAAGAAATGTTTTCTTGTTTCAGGTTTTGGATAGCAATGGCTCAAGGGCGGTGCCAAATAGTCTGTCCCCCTTAATGGGGGCAGTGGCCAGCTTAACCTTGTGTTTTATGTCCGCCTGCCCGTGCTTGAGCTGGAGCAGGCGGCGAGCTGTAACGTGAGAGGTTATTGCTCGGGCGGGGAACTTAACCGCATGGTAGGTGGCGTCGGCCGAGAATTCTGCTGCGGCCGTTAACTTGCGATGTCCTGCTGTGCCCTAGTGTTAGAGGGGGAACATGCTGTTTCAGTTGGCAGAGCCACCGGATCGAGGGCCTGGTGAAAAGGAAGCGGCCGTGGCCGATCTGATAGCCCAGGTGTCAGCCTGATGAGCCCTACTCAACGGCAGTTCGGACCTCTTGTCCTCGGGTTTTAGAGCCTCCAAGGGGTCACTGGGGGAGGACGAGGATACTAAGCCAACGATGGGTTCGACTACCTCGGGGTGTTAAGCAAGTTGCAGAAGCTCGAATCGAGGTTAAGAACTTCTTGTCCTGACTGGGTGGGGCAGGGGGAGCTCTTATAGAGTCCACTGGTCTGAGACTAGGTCGTGAAAT
The DNA here is from genome assembly GCF_049901735.1 of Notechis scutatus. Lineage (NCBI taxonomy): Eukaryota > Metazoa > Chordata > Lepidosauria > Squamata > Elapidae > Notechis > Notechis scutatus. Next base: position 70,889,833 of record NC_142025.1, read on the forward strand.
ATGGGTGGGACCGGAATAACTTCCGCCTCCACCACGGGTTGCCTAAAAACGGCGTCCTCTTGTCCCTCTGCCGGAGGGGGGAGAGTGAGGAGGACTGAACAGATAGGCCAGAAATGCTCTTGGCCTTAAATATCCAGGATTTAAACATGTGTGGCTTGAACAAACCCACAAGGTGGGTTGATCGGGAGTGAGGCCCTCGTCCTCGGACATGTCCCCTTCCATCGGGTCTATCTTCGATAGGGGTTCCCCTTGGTGTATGGACCCCCATTCAAGATCTTCCTCCTCCCCGAACCGAACCAGGTCCTCTATCGCCTTCTCCATTTCCCCTTCTGGGAGGGGCTGTCCCCCATAAAGGTACCTGACCATGAGTGGGGTCCAATCTAGGCAAGGACCTGACTGATGGCGAGTCGTGTTCGGGCGCCATCGAGGGGACCGGACCTGGACATCTGTTAAAGGCCCTCTGCTATCCCCTGGCGGATAGCCTGTTCCATCCATGCTTGCATGAGCGCAGGAATCTCGACATGGCGGCCTCCTCCTGGCGCAGGCCAGCGGCCGTGGCGTGAAAGTGGCTTCGAGCGTCGTCTGGTCGTTGGTTCGGGCACCTGGTGTCCCTGTAAGCTGCGCCTGGAGAGGGAAGAGGAATCTGGAGGAGGGGTTGTCTGGAGGTAGAAGGAAGGGGGCTGGGGGCACTGGTTGTGCCTCTCTAGATCACCTGTCAAATTCTTTCTCCAGTGCCCTATGGCGCCTTAGGGCGTCTCTCTGAGAAGCCTTGGAAGTTTCCTTAGAGGCTTCCTTAGCCTGTCTGCGCAGGTGGTAGGACTGAGATCTGGCCTTCAACGAAGGGCCTCTAGTGGAATTGTCATCTGCCATTATAGAAGAAAGGACTATAGCTCCAATTTAAGGCGGTTGGCTCGCCAAGGGTTCGGCCTACAACACTGGCCCGCGCCCCCTTTTGGAATTTAGATATGTAAGTTCTACAATATTATTATTGTTATAATTATTAATATAAATATATATACATGCTTATAAGCACTGTATATGTACTCCAATCAGTGTTGGTAATGCGTTATTGCTATGTACCAATAGATATATATGTATATCTCTATATAATATTTCATTATATTATTATTATTATTATTATTATTATTATTATTATTATTATTATTATTATTATTATTATTATTATTATTATTTATTTTTCATATACAAGAAATGAACAGGGATCTGTTCAGTGCTCCCAGGAGGGAGTGACCTCAGATACAATGCTAAAAATCTCCAATTGGCCAAATAAACGCCTGAGGCTGGAGTGAGGCCTCTGGCAGCTGGAGCTCCCAGGCACAAACCGGGAGGGATAGGCTGCGATTTTCTGCTCTGAGCATGCTGCGGAAAGCCAACAAGATAGCCAATTAAATTGAATCTGCCGTAGCTCTCATAGGCTGGCAGGCCTACAACAGGAGCTAGCCCTTCGCAGCCCAACGAGGCCTATTAGAATGACGCCCGTTATACACGCGCGGCGCCCAAAATGGCGGCCGCCACCTGCTCTTTAATCCCGGGCTGCTCAGAGCGCTCACAAGCCTCTCCGGCACACCTAGGAGCTGAGCGAGGCAGCCAAGTAATTTTCGCCCTTGCTGGGGCGATCGGCGTTTGGTGGGGGAACACCAGCTGCGCTATCAGCGGATCGATAGAGCCGCTATGAGAGCGGCGCGAAACAGGCGGCAGGCAAGGGCCGAATTGAAGGGGGAGGATTGGCGCCGGAGCGCGAAACCGCCCGCTCTCTATCCCCCTGGGGCGAAGAAACGCGCTCCCCTCTACAGCCACCCCAATTGCGCAGAGGCTAAGGGAGAACCAGGAAATAAAGGGCAAACCTGAATAATAAGGAATCTGCTTGAATCGGCCAAAGAGTGGGAGATACACAGCCTAATCTGACGAAGGCTGAGCGTAAACTGGGAATTGCAAGGCAGTCACGTGGTGAAGGGCGGAGCAATCCTCAGTAATTAAGCTCAGCCTACAACGACGCAGACTGAAGCACCTCCCACACACTGGATGATCCGAACGGCTTCCAGGAGAATATTGACAGCCAACGGCTTCCACAAAAGCAAAATCACCAACTTGATCCACAAAAACACACTGAGACATAATAGAGACCCAGAAGATGAACAGACCCATGGAACAGCTGTCCTGCCCTACATAAGAGGCACTACAGACAAAATTAGTAAGATACTATACAGACACCACATCAAGACTGCCTTCAAAACAGACAGAAAAATAGCAGCCATCCTCAGAAACCCCAAAGACAAAATTGACCTGGAAAACCAAGGCATATACGAAGTCCCCTGTGCATCATGCCCGGCCACATACATTGGACAGACCAATAGAAGAATAAGCACCCGCCTGGATGAAAAATGCAGTCAAAAAGCTGGAACACACTTCCTCACTAGTCCAACACATGGAAGCCACAGGTCATAGCATCAACTTCAATGGCACCAAAACCCTAGCCATTATAGAAAATTCCAGCCACAGAATCATCAGAGAAGCCATAGAGATTGAAAAAGACCAGAAAGCATGAACAGAAGAGATGATTCCACCAGGCTGTCAATCATTTGGAAGCCTGCACTCACAAACAAAAAAATCTCCACACCACAAGCCAGGCAAACACCTGGGCACAAACAGATCCCCCTGATACCTCCAGCTCAAACACATCCCAACCAGGCACCCAGATGAAACCCAGCTTCCTAACTAATGATAGCCGTCCATTTACCCGAAGCCAAGCTGCACTAAAGGCCTCCAATAAAGTAACACAATGCTGCCAGCCAATCAAGATACAAAAGAGCCAAAAAACAGACAGAAGATATTAGAGACACCAATCAAGCAGAACACAGCAAACTCCGAGACCAATAAACACAGACCAAGACTCCCAACCAATCAGGATGAAGAAAAAACCATTCTGGCACAGCAATAGGCTGCCCCAAATTTAAATCTGAAACCACTGTAAAAGTCTGACTCACAGACGGACACAATACAGAAGCCTGATGATGGCAGATGAGATTCTGCTGAAACGTTGCTACAACTTTAAAAGCACCACTACTATGACGTGGGAAAATACCCGAACAAAGCTGAATGCCATACATGTAAGTACCCTTGAAAACTTAAGAATATGAATATATATATATGTATGTATGTATGTATGTATGTATATATATATATATATATATATATATATATATATTTGTTTTCTTAAGTTTTCGTGGTACTTACATGTATGGTGTTCGGCTTGGTTCGGTATTTTCCCACGTCATTGTAGTTGTTCTTTAAAGTTGTAGCAACTTCTGCGCAGATCTCATCTGCCATCATCAGGTTTCTGTATAGTGTTCATCTGTGAATCACAGACGAACACTATACAGAAGCCTGATGATGGCAGATGAGATTCTGCCGAAACATTACTACAAATTTATATATATATATATATATATATATATATATATATATATATATATATTTATATAAAATCTTTTTAAAGAATATAGTGTGTATTTTAAGAATGTACCAAGCAGAATTTGATTGGAAATTTATGTATTATACTGATTGCTATAATCTTAAAGGTATAAATTGAAGTTTAAATAAGAGTTGAATAGATAACATTAAAAGATATAAAGAGGTCATACTCCAATTAGTAACTACAGGGGAAAATTTGTTTAACGAGAAAAGATAATATGAAATTGAAACAGGACAGACAAAAAGTACAAATATAACAATCTGAATTGAGATATGAGATAATTAAAAATAAAGTTGAGAAAATCAAGGGAGGCGAAAAACTATGTAGAAAATGTTAAATAGTAATAAGACATGGAATAGAATACAAGGATGAACATGAAATTAAGTTTGTGTCTGTATGAAGAAGCTATAACCCGTGATCAGGCTATTCTCAAAGAAAGATGTTTTATTTGTATTATGTTTTTTTTTGTGAAAACCCAAATAAAATTTATTTTAAAAAATATATATGAATATCAAATGCAGTGGTAATCATTTAGGCCCTATTACTCCACATTTATGATATTATATATTTTTCACTTGTGCACAATACCACGATAGTTTGGATCAGACTAGACCACTAACAGTATAGTACACTATTTGTGCTTAGATTCAACAGGTCTGCCCATACTTCTAATCTCCGTATTTCTATCATAGCGGTCTAGAAAGTATAATATGCTGTATTAACCCTTCTGTATTAACCCCCCCCAAAAAAGCCCCCTATAAATTTATGATTTTTAAGACAGCAGCAGCAGACTAAATGTTTGAAATACCGAACCTTTTTCACAACATAAAAACATTCCACATAAAAAATTCACTCTGACTGAAAGTTTTACTAACTGAATAGGTCATCCAGATAATGTTTCTGATGATGTACAAGTCAAGCAAGAATAAAAGAGCACAATTCATGTAGCAGCTAACTTCTTCTTGAGACAGACTGAATAGATAGGGAAAATGAGCAGTGAAGACTGTGGAGAATGTGAATAAAATTTGGTTTAAAGTAATAATGTTCAAAACCTAATACATCAGAAACAATAAGTTCCAGAGCATTTCATTTCCAGAACTGTAAATTTTGCATTTGCCATGTTTGAAGCCGTCTGGCACATGGGTTTCAGGACTGAAGAAAAATGTGAACAAGCAGTGTGAACCCTAAGGCTACAAATATAAATCTAATCCCTTTATTGAACTTCAGTAAGCTTTCAAGATCTAAAATTCTAAACATTTTGCTCTCTCTCAGAAATAATTTGCTGCACTTGGGGCCATATTGTTTTTGCTTCTTTAACCAAATACAGTCATTCAAATTCCTATCCCTCTTTCTATTTGATGCTGCCTAAATTGTATTCTATTCATTAATAAGTGGCTTGCATCCACTGAGAAGAGTTGTCTGAAATAACAATGTCACGGCATTCATCATCATTACATCAGCAGTAGGGAAAGTTTATGCTGATTACTATCAGCATCCAGAGTGCCCTGATCAGTGTGCAAGCAAAGATAGAACACTTAATTTTTTCAGAAATGGCCCTATGTATTTGAGGTGTTCATACGCACCACTTTGATCTGCGCTACTGGAAACACTCTTCGGGGAGATGTCTCAACAAAGTAAGAGCGGGGGGGGAATCACAAGGGTTAGCATGTAGAACAATCAGAAAATTACAATTTATTTCAAGGATAAAAAACTCTTTATCAGCTGTATTATAATTTAATACTTTATTCCTTGGGAATGCTGAAGGATAAAAAAGCTGTGTATCTCAGTTAAATCCACTCAACATATACACAGGACAATATAACACAGAAACAATATTATACTTAGATTTATTAAAGTTTACCCAAATTATGCTTAACACCCAATACACTTAGAAATGTTTAACAATGATTCGTACAAAACTATAGCAACATAATTTACTGCAGAACTAAATGTATGATCCAATACTTGATATTTCCTCATTTTTGTTTAACTTAATGATCTAATGAAAATCTTCTCCCTTCCTGCAAAGAAAATATCATATTTTCCCACATTGTGAATATATGCAAACACATAATACACAGACAATACATTATAGTTTCATTTATCAGTTCTGACACATGAATAAGAGGCAGAATAAAACAATGCATTATTTGTTGGCATATTCTTTTAAAAAACTAAAATGCACTATGCTGAATTTGCTGAGAAAAAAAATGTTCTTCTATAGTAATCTTTCTTCTTCCACTCCCCCCTCCTCCCCCTCCCCTTCTCCTGCTCCTCCTTCCGCTTCTTCTGCCATATCTGTCATTGGATGTTGGTAATCATGTTGGCAATCCTATTTTTATCAACAGCCACACAAAAAAGTGCTGTTGAGTTTTGTCCAAACCAATCCTTTAGACTTTGAAGCCATGATGCTCTTCTTCTGCCTGGACTTCATTTGTCCATTCCCCTCCCCCTCCCCAAGGTCTTCAGAACTACGAACAAGATGGAGTAAAACCGTGCCACCTTTGGTCCTCCGGCAATGGCTCAATGGCCTGGATGTCCAACAGGTGTTGGATTGCCTTGTTCATAAGGCCTCTCTTGATGAGGGTTTTGGAGGTGGGGCAGCGAGCAAAGGTTCTTGGGGGAGTGGAGAGGAACTCCAGAGGAACTCCAAATCATACAGTCTGCAGGACCCAAGAATCTGTGGTGATCTTCTCCCATTGGTTCACAAATAAGGCCAGATGAGCGCCAGTGGAGTCCTGGCAGTCACTTGGAGCAGCAATAGGGATGGTCTCTAGAGCCACGAAAGGGCTGCTTGGACTGGAATTGTTGTCTAGTCGTCTCTAAACCCTAATATGTCCATCAAACAGTCAAGATCTAGGGGAGTAGGATGGTTGGAATGAGTAAATTCCAGTCTGGAGTCAGTTGGCCAAAAGGGCTGTCTGCGGGTATAGGAAGAAGTCCACCTATCCGCTCTCCTAGTAAGGGAGAAGACCTTGCGCTTTTCCTTGTTCTCTATGAGGAAGGGGTTCAAGGTATCCCCAAATATAGCGGTTCCTGTATAGGGAGTGGAGACGAGCCTCCACTTTGCCCTGGCATCCGCTTGCCATTGCCATAGTAAACGATGAGATGTGACATTGAAGGCAAGGACCCTGGAGGAAAAACAGGCTGCATGTAAGGATGAATCGGCCATGAATTCCATGGCTGCCACCAGTTTGTTAATATCCTGGTGCATCCAAATTTCCTCTGAGGGAACACTCGCCTGCAATTGTCGAAGCCAGAGTAAGGATGTTCTGGTGAAAAAGTAAGTAGCCACTGCTGCCTTAACTGCCCATGCATTGGCCTAATGCAGTGGTTCCCAAACTTTTTCAGTCCACCACCCCCTTGGTGCTACAAACTCATCAGTGCTCCCCACCCAGGGGTGGGATTCAAATTTCTTAACGGGTTATGTGGACGTAGCCTAATTTGTGGTTGTGATCATGTGACTGGGTGGGAGTAGTTTGCTGGCTGGGCGTGGCTTGGTGGTCACATGACTGGGTGGGCGTGGCCAGGCGGCCATGTGACTGGCAAACCAAATACAAATGGTCCTCGCTTAATGGCCGGTTGACCTCCCCAGAGCTACTTGACATGTTTTTGGAGTTTTGACAGCCATGCACACACACACACTCCCTTCTAACCCTGCTGGAGCAGGTAGTTGGACTACATATCTCATTCACTTTCTCCTCCCTCCCTCCCTCCCTCCCTTCCTTCTTTCCTTTCTTTCTACCCCTTCCTTCCATCCCCCCTCTTTCTTTGTCTATCCCCTTTCTTCCTTTCTTTTCCTTTCTCTTCCTTTCCCTTTTTTCTCTTTCCCTTTTCTTTCTTTTTTCGTCTCTTCCTTCTCTCTGTCCTCTCTTTTCTTTCTCCCTCCCTCCCTCCATATATCCCATTCACTTTCTCCTCCCTCCCTCCCTCCCTCCCTCTCTCTCTCTCTTTCTTTCTTCTTTCTTTCTTTCTTTCTTTTCTTCTTTCTTTCTTTCTTTCTTTCTTTCTTTTCTTCCTTTCTTTCTTTCTTTCTTTCTTTCTTTCTTTTTCTTTCTTTCTTTCTTTCTTTCTTCCTTTCTCTTTCTTTCTTTCTTTCTTTCTTTCTTCCTTCCATCCCCTTTCTTTGTCTATCCCTTTTCTTCCTTTCTCTTCCTTTTCTCTTCCTTTTTCTTTCTTCACTTTCTTGTATCTCCCTCTCTCTTCTCTTTCTTACTCTTTCCCACCCTCTCTTTCTCTATCCCTTCCCTTCCTCCTTCACTCTCTCCTCCTAAGCTAGGAGACCCACCTGAAACTCACTCACTCTCTCTCTCTTCCAACAAGGTAGTCAACCAGCAGCATTCCTAGTGACAAGTCTCCCAGAGTCCCAGGGAGTGAATGCAATTGTCCGTTCACGCCAGTCCTGCATTGCCTGGAAAACTGGCAGGCAAGGCTTCAAAGGGGCCATGGGTGGGACTTCCACCCCCCCCCCTTTTAGGGAAAAAGCTGGGAACTTAAAAAGAGGCTGCAGCCTCGCTCACCACAGGAGCTGCAGGAGAAGTGAGCTGCAGGAAAGGTAAACCAGCCCACCCTGACTGGCTCACCTTTCCCTCTGCCACCAGCCACGGGAGGAAGGTAAGTTTGTAGGCAGTCAGGAAAGCCCAAACCATAGCATACAAACTTAGCTTCCTCCCGCAGCTGGTGGCAGAGGGAAAGGTGAGCCAATCAGGGCAGACCCATCACTACTCCACTCACCGCCAGCCCGCATCTTGTCAGCTGATGGGGCTCGCAGGTTGTGGCGGCTGAGGGGGAGTGCAGGAGTGCAGGAAGCATGAGGCTTACGTCGCCTGCATCGTCCCTCTGCCAGCCACCCCTCCGAGCATTTTAGCCAAGTGCAGGCCATGCTATGCAAGTTCCATGGGTGGAAGATCCACTCTCGTGAGGCTTGACTCGCATCATTCTCACAGCCGCAGCCCGCATTCAGCCAAAGTGCACAGGCTGGCAAGCAGCAGAGGGAAGGAGCGGCAGGCAAGGAGGCATAGCATCATGCTCCCTGGTCACCACCTCCACCCTCACCCCTAGCAGGCAAGGTACAGCAGCTGTGGAGAATCCAGGCCGGACCCAAGCGGCAATGGGTCAACCCTGGCTTGCCTTCCTCTCGGCCACCAGCAAGCCAGATAAGTGGGGTGGGGGGAAGCTGAATTGTGCCCTGCAAGGAGACCACCTTCAGCACTCCTCTGCCACCCCCCTTGCCTCTTAGCACCCCCCTTGCCTTTTAGCACTCCCCTAAGTCATCCCACCTGGGGGCGGTACCGCCCACTTTGGGAACCACTGGCCTAATCGATCCTGCAGAAATTTAATTTCACCTTCCTATCTTCAGCTTTCAAGGACTCCACTATGTCCCCAGACACAGTGGAGGAAGAGACCAGGGAAACCAATGGCTCATCCAATGTAGGCAGCTAAAGTGCCTCAGAAAGGAGAGGAGCCATATTTTTTTAAAAAAATATCATTTCCCCCCAGGGTGGGAGAGGTACCTGGCTGAATCCATTGTCTCTGGACAACATCAAGCAATAGCTTAGGGCAGGGAATGTCCTGCTGCACTATAGTAGGTTCTGAGAACACCTTGCTGTTGGGGCCTTGGTTATCTGCTGGTTCTGCAGGAGTGCGGGGCTCTAAGCCTATATGGGCCATGGTCCTGGCTTTTTGAAGTAATGATTTAAAGATTGCAGAACTGAAGAATTCAGTAAAGGGAGAAGGGTCAGGGATAAGTCTTTGTCCTTTGAAAACCCCTGCTCCCTCTGGTCCTCCTTCTCCATCACTGATGTCCTGCTCCTAATTGAGTGAGCCAGTGATACTGAGCCCTGGTGCCTAAGTACCTCCATAGGTAATTGGTACAAATGGATAGTCCGCATTGGAGGCTCCGAGGCCAAGGAAGGAGGATGGCTCCTCATCTGCAGGGTAGAGGCCACACCATGTGAAATGGTCTGAGATATAAGGGCCTTAATTTCATCAGACAACTCAGGTCCAAGTTTATCTGCTGGGTGGAGCCCCACCACAGTAGGGTAAATGTGGCCTCTGGAACCCTGGGTCTATCCCTAATCTGAGGGTCAGCAGTCATAGGGTACAATAAGCAATCAAATCATACTAGGAAACAGTCAATATAAATCGTAAGGATGCAATTCTTATGATTATCTATCACATCGTTTTGAAGGTAAGGAGTTCTTTATCATTCGGATATCTTTGTCATCTAGTCCAGAGGTGGTATTCAGCAGGTTCTGACCAG